>NC_056737.1:1870791304-1871078804 GCF_019279795.1 Protopterus annectens
AATGAAAACCATAAAAAAATAAGGAAACAAAAATTAGTGTGACTGGGGACCGGGGACCACGTGGGGGAACTGCTGTGGGCTACTGGTGCTGGACAGGGATCCCTGATGCTAAACAAGTGTCGAAAAATGGCCTGAGATGGGAAAGGAGAGCCAGGCAGGGTGCCGCTATGAGCAGCAGCCATAGTGAGAGAGGAGAACCTGAGGGAAGGGAGCTGGCGGAAAGTGTAGAATGGCTAGAAGCCTGGCAAGTGGTTGGGAAGTGGAACTGCTTGGCTGGGAGGCTAAAAACTGCCTACAGGGAGGAGCGTTGTGGGAGAAGAGCAGCATAAGGGCCATCCTAGGCTTGGAGGGGGCTAGAAAGAAGGAGGAAAGCCTCCACATGGTGCAGTGGGAGCATGCAGCCACGTGTAGAGGTGCAGGAAGCCACCAAAGGCAGCTGGGGCTAGGGAAAAAAAGGCCGAGGGGAAGTGTCAGGCTCCACGTGGCATGTGGGTATGTGTTGCCATGTGGTGGGCCCCTAGGAAGCCAGAGAACTGGCAGAGATAGCTAAACGGAGACCAACTAGAGTGAAACAGGAATGAAACCTAAAAATAGAACTAAAAGGAATTAAAAAATGTCAAATACCAGCTCAAAATAAAAATTACAGGTGTCTTCTACAGTGGATAAGGCATAGGGCATGGGGAAGGGGAGTTCCACGTGGCGCCCAGGGATGGAGGTGGCCACGTGGTGGGTTTTAAGGCACCAGGGAACAGGTGGACGCCACTATACGATGGAACAAGGATTCCCTCAAACAAAATAAAAAATAAAAAAATAAAAAATTAAAAAAAGAAACACCAAATCATATGGCAATTCAACCACAGAAATTTAAACAGACCCTTGCAAGGAAAACAAAACATATGAAACACGAAAAGATATACAGATAGAGTAAAATAGTAAGTACAAAGTAGGATGTTTGTGAGGTAGGAGCATGCTTATCTGAAATGACACTAGTAAAAAGCAAACAACAGGTTTAGATATTTGCACAGTACTCAAAAAAGTGGTTACAGTATAAAACAAGCAAGTAACATGGTCACCAACCGTGAAGTTGTGGGAATTGCCAGGTGCAAGTGGAATGAGTCCAAAAGATTTAGTGTTGCAGTTTTCTGAGGTTCAGAACAGGTACAAGTGACTCTGCGAAATCAAGCCCTGGTTTGGTCCTAGCTTGCATTCTAATCTGTCATACAAGTTCCCTTTTCTCCAGGAGTGCATTGTAGTCACCTTTGAGTGATGTTTTGGGGATATGGTCCAAAACGTGAAATGTGAACTAGACTATCTCAAGGCTCAGAGACCACCCTGACCTGAGCCAGCAGTAGTGGTTGGTCCACCCAGACACACCCAACACAGACGGGATTTTCCCAGGGTCCCAGCCATCCTGGAATGGAACATAACAACCACCAAACCAATGACTGCACTGCCACTAGAACCCACAGTGGTGACCAATGCAGTCCCCCATGAGAAAGGGGACCCTCAACAGTCCACCCCCCAGAGGGAGCTCAGAGCTCAAGGTACCTATGCACTTGAGGTCTGGAGACCCCCAACACTGAGCTCCCTGCAGTTCCAACAAGAGAGCAGGAACCAGAATTGGGAGGGGAAGGGGGACCTCAAACGTTTGGGGTGACCAGAAACACCACAAGACAGGAAAAGGCACAGAGGTCCAGCAACCAACCTGCCACAGTCTGGAACCACTGCCAGATGCTGCTAAGGAGTAGCTCAGCGTTCTACAGATAGTCCTGCCCTTCATCCCACAGAAGAGGTCTGACCTGCCCAAAATGGTCATTGATCTCAGATTCTTCACATTGAAACTGCAACTCAAGCTTTTTTTCCACACCCATGGGAAAAAGAGTCACAACTTGGACTCACACACACTCCAGACAGTTAGGTGGAAAAAAAAAACAGCAGTTTCTGCTCTCCACCTAACACAGTGATACAGGCATTCCAAGACAAATGCGAGGAGGACATCAGGACCCTCCTTGGCAGGTAAAGCAAGAAAAGGATATACATAACCAGGGAGGAGTTGGCTGCACTGAAAGACCTGAGCCAGGATAGCACAAGAAGGGTCATGAAGGCGGACAAAGGAGGTGGCATCTTAGTCATGGGCACCACATCCTACAACAACAAGCTCGAGGCTATGCTGAGGGACTCCTGCTTTTATAAGGCAGTGGATCTAGACCAGGTACACACAGCCTAAGAGGATATCAGGACCAGGCTCGCTGGTCTGGAGAACAGGGACCTTATAGATGAGGGGCTTCTGGAATTTTACACCATCCACCACCCCAGACTGCCCCAATTCTTTGGGATTCTGAAACCTCACAAAAACTTCCAGGACCCACCATATCATCCACTCGTGGCCAGTGGAGGATTCATAATGGAGACCATAGTACTCTACCTGGACTTCCACCTTAAACCACTAGCAGAGAACAACCAATCATTTATCCTGGAATCTATGGACTTTTGGGAGAAAATCAGGAATGTCCCCATAGACAGTGACTCTATCTTTGTCACCATTGATGATGGGTCACTTTTTACAGTGCTCCCCCACAACTTCTGCATCAAGGCCACAGCAGAAGCATATGACAAGGCTCACGCGGCTCTTCCAGGAGAAATAGAGCACTTAGGGAGACTATTGGCACTTTTCCTTGAGAACAACTACTTTTGTTTCAATGGACGTTACTACAGGCAAAGCACAGCTATAGCCATGGGGCAGCCATGACCCCCAGTCTAGCCAATACAGCACTAAGGAAGTTGGAACAGGACCATGTTTATAATACACCTTTCTTTGGTAACATGGCCTGTCACTACAGGTTTATAGATGATATATTTTGTTTTGGAAGGGCAGCCAAGAGGATTTGTACATTTTCCTGCTGCATATCAATCAGACCACCACCTTCCTCCGGTTCACAGCCAAGCAGAACCATGAGGAAATTGAGTTCCTTGATCTGACCATTAGGAAGAAAGGGGATTCCACCACCCTGACCCACAATCTTTACCACAAACCAACCAGGGTCAACTTCTTCCTGCATGCCTCCAGCATGCACCCCTACATGCAAAAAGTGAGCGTGGTCAAATGACAGGGGCTCAGGATCTCCAGAGTGTCAAAGGAAATGTCCAACTTCCTCAGGAACATCCAAATCTTGCAAAGAGATTTCCTAGCCAGGGGCTATTGTCAAAGGCTGCAGGACAGGATCAAAGACCCCATCATCTTCCAATGCCACCAAGGATCATATAAACCATTCATCAGTAGCAGGACTCCAGCCATCCAGGATCAGAAGCATCAACTCAACTACATCATGGATTACTCCACAGACTACCCCCACATTACCAAGATCATCCTTGATAACTGGACCATTATCACTAGCAACAGGAGCTTCAGGCACATTTTGCCCTCCAGACCAACTTTCACAGCCAGGAGGGGTAAAAGCATCAGGGACTACTTGGAGCATCCAGAAATTGCTAAATTAGATTCCCTGGGCATGTTTGCATGCAATGATCCACCATGCTACCACTGCCAGCACATGAGCTGAGCCATTGGTTTCTTTTGTCCTAATGGCAGGAAGCACTTCTACCCCAACATTAGAGGTTACTGTAATCTGGAAGGGGTAGTTTATCAAGTGGCCTGCACCAAATGCCCAGCCTTCTATGTAGACAAGATGGTAAAGGCTGTGAGGACCAGGATAGCAATGCACCTACATGATCTTAGGTACCTCAAACATTCAAACCAGTTGGCGCTGCACACTTTGGATGCACAAGGACACAACATTTTCAGATTTCACATTTTGGACCATATCCCCAAGTCACCACTCAAAGGTGACTACAATGCACTCCTGTAGAAAAGGGAACTTGTATGCCAGATTAGACTGCAAGCCAGGACCAATCCAGGACTTCATTTTGCAGAATCACTTGTACCTGTTCTGAACCTCAGAAAACTGCAACACTAAACCTTTTAGACTCATTCCAATTCCACCTGGTGGTTCCTGCAACTTCAAGGTTGGTCACCGTGTTACTTGCTAGTTTTATACGATGCACACACTCGAGGCCCTTCTCAATATGGAACATCATGATGTCTGTGCTGTGACGAAACCTGGTTCAAGGCTCCAGAGCACCCCAGCACTAACAGGTTAAAATCTGGACAACACAAGAAAGGAGGGGGTGTCCATATTCATAAAGGACACCCACACCTCACAAACACCATCATACTAGGTGACTTCAACTACCCTAATAGACTGACTACGCACAAGAAGCCGAACACCTAACCAAAGATTCCTGGGGTTCATAAACTCAAATGCCATGGAACAACTACATGGGATCAAAAATGTTCAACACGGGTATACCCCTCACTGGTGAGATCAGATCATAAACTATCTCGCTGGAGGTCCTCATCCTCCACGCCCCACCTGCCGATTCACTTCTTCAAAACTAGTGTGGTGGTCTTTTAGGGCCCCTGAGCCAGTGGTAAACATTACTCAAGATCAGGCAATCCCAAACAAAACTAAGACTCAAGATCAGGCAACATTTGAAAGGACAGACACCTTGATCATAAGTAAAAAAAAAAGGCTCTCATAAAATCATCAAGGCCTTCTTTAGCTATGTTAGAAACCTAGGAGGAAACTCCCAGATATGCTCAGAATTAGTTCAAAATGATGAAAATTACTGAACAAAGGAGAGATATCTGTGGTCCTTCATAAGGGCGGTGCCTCCACACCCCTGAAATTAATTACCCCATTAGCTTGACAAGCAACTCATAAATAAAGACAATAGAACTTTTTGAGACTTTGATCCAACCCAGTTTGGCTTTGTCACCCACAAGGCCATTGATGAGGAAAAGGCAGTCCATACAGCCTACCTCGACCTGGCAGGCCATACGACACAACCCCCACTCATCATCATCAAAAAAACTCATCAAGCTTGAAACCCATACATCACAAGATGGGTGCAAACTGGCTAGCGCGACAGAACCCACAGGGTCAGAGTTGCTGGAGCCATGTCAGACTCAACTGAAGTACAAAAACACAACAGAGGTTGGTTATGTGAAAGTTTGCAGATGAAACTAAACTAAACCATAGTAAAAACATCTCTGACACAGATATCCTCCAGAAGGGCCTCACAGAAATGGATAACTGGTGCCAGAGCCATGGCCTGAAGTTAAAGCCAAAAATGCATAGTCATCACTCATTAGGACCTATGATGAGTGAGTACAATGCCTCGGAATGTATCTGACCAGACACCTGATGCAGCTTGAAAAGGCCCAAAAGTTCCTCACCAAAAGGATAAGCTGCCCGAAAGAACAGCAGCTTTATTCAGTCTACCGCTTGCCGCTCAGAGGTGACCTTGTGCTGACATATAAGGCCATATCAAACCCAGATTTGATGAATAATGCTTCACAAAAATCTAGATCCCCGAACCACAACCACAAGGGAGACTTACCTTGACCACGGTTATAAATAGACGTGCTGGAGGGACAGATTCATTGTTCAAGGAATCTTGACCAATGGATGGGAGAGATCAGATATACCCCAGGATTACTACAGTGTCACTGCTTGACAGAGGCACAGAAAAATAGGCATCTAGGCTAAAATGCCCTTGGGCAGATAGCCTAGTATGAACCTATGAACCTATGAACCTATGAACCACTTTTTTGGGTACTGTACAAATATCTAAACCTGTTCTTTGCTTTTTGCTAGTATCATTTCAGATTAGCATGCTTCTACCTAGTAAACATCCTACTTTGTATTTACTATTTTTACTCTATTTGTATATCTTTTCATGTTCCATATGTTTTTTTCCCTTGCAAGGGTCCGTTTAAATTTCTGTGGTTGATTTGCTGTATGATTTGGTGTTTCTTTTTTTTTTATATTTATTTTTTTATTTTTTATTTTGTTTGAGGGAATCCTTTTTCCATTGTATAGGGCTGTCTGCCTGTCCCCAGATGCCTTAAAACCCACCACGTGGCCACCCGCATCCTCAGGCACAATGTGGAGCTTCGCTTCCCCATCTCCTATGCCTTATCCACCACAGAAGACCCAGTAACTTGTATTTTTAGCTATTTGATATATTTTAATTCTTTAGTTCTGTTTTTTAGGTTTCATTCCCATTTTGTTCTAGTTGGTCTCTGTTTAGCTATCTCCACTGGTCCTCTGGCTTCCATGGGCCCACCACGTAGCTGTATATACTTCCCATGCCACATGGAGCCAGCTGCTTCCCCTCAGCCTAGCTTCCCTAGCCCCAGCCACCTTTGGAGGCTGCCAGCACTGCCACACATGGCCGCATGCTCCCATGGCACCACATAGAGCCTTTCCTTCTTCTTTCTAGCCCCCTCTAAGCCTAGGATGGCCCTTGCACTGCTCTTCTCCCACACAGCTACTCCCCATAGGTGTTTTTAGCCTCATGGCCATATGGTTCCATTTCCCGACCACGTGGCAGGCTTCCATCCATTCCACACTTTCCCCGGCTCCCTTCCCTCAGGTTCTTCTCTATCACTACAGCCGCCACTCATAGTGGCACCCTGCCTGGCGCTCCTTTTCCAACTCAGGCCATTTTTTGCTGCTTGTTTAGCATTAGGGAGCTCCACCCGGTATCAGTAGCCCACAGCAGCTCCCCCACATGGTCCCCAGTCCCCAGTCCCACTAATTTGTGTTTCCTTATTTTTTATGTTTTTTGTTTTTTGTAGTTTGCTTTATTATTTTTTGTTTACTGTGTTTGTAATATTCATGACATAGGGTCCAAGTGTTTCTCTTTGGTTCTAGATTTGTTTAGAGGTTCTTTTTGTCACTAAATGTGTCTCTTTAGCCATCCTGAAGAAGTTTTATAACGAAAAGTGTAGCCTAACATTTCACTCCTTAATGTTTGTGAGTTTAGAACTGTGAACACATGTATTCAGTGAGCATTAAATTCATTATTTCTGTACTAGGTTGTTTCTAATAGATTAACTCTAGATTACATAGTCTAAGTGTATCATCCAATGAGATTGTAAGGGGTAGATGTCAGACTGGGTGACCCAATCCCATTAAAAGACACGCCCACTTAGGGTTGGACCCCACTTACACGCCCTCAGCATACTGTATAAAACAAAGAGCTTTTCACCACTCAGTCTCGTTCTTTGGAACTGCGCTTAGATGGCTGAAATCAATGTCAAGGACTTCTAAAGAGATTTTGTCTTCATCTTTCTTCTAAAGAGATTGTCTACGTCTTTTGTCTGTTGTTTCCAGATTTTGTTGTGTTTCACAGGACCTACTGAGGTTATTTGTATATTTTTTCGCTGTTTATTCACTGATATTTTGTTGCTTTGGGTCTCTCAGGACTGCGACTTTCCTTCCAGTAACACAGGCTTTCACCCAGAGAACCTTGGCCTGACTACACTGGAATGAACCTCATACTCTGGATAAATAGAGATTCAAAAGGACTGAGCACCCATAACGGCTCATCATAAAAGGACTTAGCACTTGGGCATCTGGACTCCCAGTCTCCAGTGCCCTACAGTTGTTCTCAGGGGTATTTATATTAGCATTTTTCCCTCCTTGGTTGAAAGGGCTATACCCCACCTCCTTCTGGCTACTTCCCTTAGCCTTAACATTCAAAATCCAGGAAATTCAGGCACTTTAAACCTATATCAGATATATCTTCCTTCAAAAAGATAGTAGAAAAACTCATCTTCAAACATCTATCCACCTATATGGACCAATTCAGACTTCAGTCTTCCAACAAGTGTGGATTGTGGATGGGGAAATGACATACCTTAGGATTTAATAAAATCTGTGTTGGCACCGTGTAGAGCCTACATGGAATGTATTCATATATATGGCCACGGTTCTCCCTCAGGAGCGCGCCATGCTTATTAATGATGGAGTGCTGCTGAGGGAGAACATAGGAACAGGGATATTGAATCCATGTAGGGAAAAGTGTAGAGGCTACCCATGGTTGTGGATGCCTGGTCAGATGTTCTGTACTGGGTGAGTCTCCTTGTTATACTCCCCACTACTGTTGAAATGCTGTGAATTGTTTTAAATGTGTAATATTTTATTTTTATGATTTTTTTTCCTCTCTGTATGTTTGTGTGGTGTGGTGTGAAGCACAGTAATGCCAAGCTGCGCTCACATATAGATAGCTGACACCTGCTACACACTAGATGTAATTAATTATCATAATTATATATATATATATATATATATATATATATATATATATATATATATATTTAATTGCCATTTGTTCAGCACAGTGCAGAGCACTACAGAGTTGAGCAGTGCTTATACATACAAAGCCAACAGCTGCCAAACATCTAAAAATAGAAACCAAACCAGATGTAATTAATTATTTATTTCTGGGTCTGCTTAAGTGTATGTGAGTGGTGCAGTGCAGTGCTCAGCCCAGTAATATATGTGAAGGTATACTAGCTTTCATAATATCCAAGTAGCTAAAGGGTAGAGTTACAACCTAATGTTTAGTAGGATCTGGGTTTGAGTCCATAGTAGTCATAATATGTCTGTAATTTAATTTAATTTAGTATATATATGTTTAATTTTAAATACAAATTTGTGGAATATGGCACTGTTGTGCTGTGCTGAGCATCACTTAAACATGCTAATCGCTACTACTGTTTGCATGGCACTAAGCTTCGCTAAAACCTTGGTTGTGCAAGTTTTCATACTGTTTAGCTCTGCTTAGCGATGCAGCATTTTTTTTAATGTTGCTCAATGAGGTGTAAGGACAGGAAACCAGCCTATATTAGGTGCAATAGACAGGAATTCTGCACTATTCTCTGGAGTCTGCTTATCTATTGATATGCCAGGGGGTGTTGGAGAGGGTGTGCATTTTTTGGGTGCAGAGATGGGGTGTGCAGGAGTCCAGGATCTTTGTTGGTTTCCTGGTAAAGAATTATGAACCCAGGCTGATGCAGTGTGATTTCCAGGTCTTGGAATGTAAGGCAGAGGCCGGGGACCAGTTGGCCAAGGAATTTTCCAG
This sequence comes from Protopterus annectens, assembly GCF_019279795.1. Taxonomy (NCBI): domain Eukaryota; kingdom Metazoa; phylum Chordata; order Ceratodontiformes; family Protopteridae; genus Protopterus; species Protopterus annectens. The sequence continues at coordinate 1,870,800,299 of NC_056737.1, forward strand.
TGCTACTGGTATCCCCCACACTGGTGAGCAGTGTCTTCACTATTATGATGACCTGAAGAGGAGAAAGTGGAGAACCTTGGACTCCTGGCAAGAGCCGGGCATGCCCCACAAATATGCAAGTATGTTTTCCACAGTTTTATCAAAATGTAAGCTGAATGTCTGCCAAACTGGTATGCATAATGGGGTGCTTCATTTTCAACAGCTGCTGCTGAGAGGACTTGCAATGTTCAGTCCCATGACAGGTGCCTGATCAGGTTGTGCAATGATTGTGTTAAGTACGGATTTATTATGGTAACTGTAGTGCAATAAGCAAGAAAGTGTAAAGCGTTTACTGCAATAAAGTATACACAATAAACACTGCAGTGCAATAAATGGGCAAGTAGAACTGTAGTGCAATAAATGGACAATTACAGCCATAGTGGAGTAAATGATCAATAGCAATTGTCCCGATTCCCTCTAATAAACACATCACACTGAATGACATTTGATGACCTTTATTAAGCTTTCATAAACATAACTTTGTTATCCAATATTTATTACTTACAAATGAAACACAATATAGCTGACAGAATTCCAACATCCACATTCATGTAATATTTATCAGGACAGAGTGACCTTGCTCATCCTTACCCAGTAAGCAGCATCCATACCTCAAACTCACTTACTTATGAAGCAGTGTGCCACAACTCATTTCATTTACCATTTACTGAATTGCACATCCCACCTATTTTACTTATGAAGCAGCATCCCATTACTCACTTAATTTACCACTTGTTAAATTAACATCCAACCAAATAAGCAGCGTCCTTACCCTGCTAGCTTATTTATCAAGCCACCTTCAAATACTTCCCTTCCCTTTCCCAATTCATTGGAATGACCATCCAAACCAGAGGGGGTACAGAAGAGGGCACGCCTGTCCCTCTTCTTCGCCCTACCCAACCTGACAAGTAACCACAATCCCCACTATCCCACCAAAAAGGGAGGGAGGGTGGGTAGCAAGTACATGCCAAAATGTGATTTCTTACCCAGTTACACTTGCACAAGTCCTTTAAGTCCCTCACTGCCCATACCTCATTTCCTCCCAATCATCCCTCCCCTATTAACCCTTTCCTTCCCCACCCTCTTTACTCCTATGGATATAATTAACTAACCCCACTCTGAAGATGTCCCAGGACAAATTGGTTTGTTACCAAACCTCATTTGTCCTGGTCCCCTTCAATAAACACATCACACAAAATGACATTTGATGACCTTCTATTAAACTTTCATAAACGTAACTTTGTTATCCAATAATGTGAAGTTGTTCAATCTCACCATTTATTCTTACACATGGGTATGGAGCCAAGTCAACGTCTCTGAGTCGGCCACTTTACTAGCTAAAGATCTCAGAATAGCTCGAGGCCAGGCCCCTATCCCATGATGCTTTCTGCCCTACCCCAGATCTAGTTTACCGCTGCAACTGATAGCAAGGCTTTCGGAGAGCCGAGGACAGTAGAAATGTATTACTTTACTTTTTGACAGACTTGTAGTTGTTTTTCTTGCAAAAAAATGATCTATGATCTTGTACTTTCTTTTGTTAGTACTACTGGGCAGTTAGCCTTTGGTTTCATTATATTAGATATCTCGTTATATATGGAGCAGTTGCTCTTAGGCCTCTGGCCATTTTTTCTTTAGTTATAAATATAGTGTGCTTAGATAGTGTATTGCTGTTAGAATTACTGTTATAACCTTAGTTGTACAGGGATCTGTCAACTTAGGACTGTTGTTTTGTGCTACCCTATCCCTTATAAATCTGTAGATATAGTTTGTTAAGTAGTTAGCGTGTTTGATATTATTCATACTTTTATATCCCTAGTTGTGCAGGGATCTCACAACTTTGGACAGTTTGTTTGCTATTTGCTGTTTTGCTACTATAAGCTTATTGTAAATCGAAGTTTGGTCAGGGCTCTGACAACTTCAGCGTGTTAGTAGAGTTCTGTATTTGTTAACATGGTGGATCAGAAATAGAAGCAAAAATCTGGCTTCAAGAAGTGTAAATGTGGACAGAAGATGTCAATTACAGATGCACATGTTAATTGTGTTTATTGTTTGGGGCCTGTACACCTCCAAGAAGATTGCTCTATCTGCCACTCCTTCAGCAGTAGGGTTTTATTAGAAAGGAGAAAGAAGCTGGTAGATAGAGGCTTGCTGAAGCCAGACTTTCAAGAATCCCTGGATAAGGCTGACTAGACCTCTTAAGTCCTCAAAGGGGTCGAAGTCCTCGAAGGTGTCCTCCCCAGGTCAATAGCTCCAAGCCTTTCTGTGAAGGCACGGTCGCTGGCTCCGCAGTCTCCAGAACCATGCACCGGGCAGGTGTTTTGGAGCCGGTCCCTGGTCTTGGAACCAGTCTTTGAAACTCTGAAGTCTTCAATCCTTCAATCTGTAGCGTCTTGGGCTCCTTCGACCCATACGTCGAGGACCCTTTCTGATGTCGATGTGGACCGGGTGGTGCAGAGGCATCTGGAGAACCCAACACTGGCTAAATTGCTGTTGGCTTTGACCCAACAGGGTTTGAAGCCTGAGACCATTCCACTGGCTGTGACTACTCCTCCTGTGAGCCAAGCAGGGCCTTCGGAGCCAGAGGAGGAGGATCTGATGGTTGTGGAGCCTTCAGATCTGAGGCCTGTTCCAGTGCCTTCTGCTCTGTCAACCCTGACTTCTTTGGTTCCATTGGAAAAGTCTCAGAGCCAACACTCTCTCATTGGTTCCGGGGGGGGGGTGGAGTTGTACCAATGCTTCAGTTCCAACCCTTCCTCTCGGGGCTTTGGCGCAGATGAGCTTGGCTCCATCCTCTGGTTCAGAGCCCGCTGTCTTGGTGCCGGGGAAGTTGCTGTCTTCTTCAGAACCGGCAGCTTCCCTGGGTCGAGAAAGCATTGCCTTCGATGCTATGAGGATGGTTATATCATCTAAGACGCACACATCATCAGGTCCTTCCTCTTCCTCCCCTAAAGTGCCATGTTTTACCTCTACATTGCAGGCCTCTGTAAAGCATCGAGACCCAGAGCCTCAGGTAACCCCATTGGGTGACCCCTGCTCTACTGAGACTTCACCAGAAGCCCCCACTGATGAGCTTCCCAGGAAGATATTATGCAAGAGGAGGCATTTAGATTCCCCTCAGGAATCTTTGACATCAGACACAGACTTAGAAGAATCAGAAGGGTCCCCACAGTCCCCCTCGGAGGATATCTCCTTCGCGGATATCTTGGAAGTCCTAAAGCAGAGGGGTGACTCGCAGTCCATTAGCCGTACTGAGGATGAGCCGGTGCTCCTGAAGGCCTTTGGGTCTCAACTTTCCACCTCCTGGGTTACTCCGCCATTCGACAAGCTGATGGAATTGGTCGCTTGAAGGGCATGGGAGTCTCTTGATTCTATGAAACCGGTCCCTCAGAGGCCTAGTAAATTAATCACCTTCCCCCAAGACAAGATGTTCCTCACTAAGGGAGTTCTTGTTGATGCCATGGTGGTTGCAGCTGCCACCAAGAAAGAGATGTTAGAAACCTCTTCCACTGTCCATCCTCCTAATAGAAATTCTAGGATGATGGACAGATACAGGAAATGCATCTTTAGTTCTGCGACATTTGCCATGTGATTGCTTAACTATTTGACTCATTTCACCCGTCTTCAACAAGATCTCCTCAAAGAGCTTGGAGATACTCTGCAGGGTAATACAGATGCAGCTGTCTCTGATAAGGTGACAGCACAACTTAATACCCTTAATTCCATTGTGAACTCATCCATGCGGCTCATTTCCTATGCAGCCGATGGATCGAGTCGGGCAGCGGGTTCAGCCGTAGTTCTTCGGAGACAGTCCTGGATGCGCTTATGCTCCTTTGTGGAAGCCTTTAAGTCTTCCTTTGTCAACACCCCATTTGATGGCTCTTCTCTGTTTGGGCCCAAAGTCAAGGAGTCTCTCACTAGGTGTGAGTAGGAGGGAAAGACTCTATCTGCTGTCGAAGTCCATTTTTCCACCCCTAGCAGACCATACCCCAAAGGGCAGAAAGGTAGAAAAATGTGGTTCTGAATGTCCCAAGGAGCTTTCCAGAACACATGTAGTGAACCCCTCTCCAGGGGCAGAGGAGAGGGCAATAACAGAAGATGCCACCCTGGCAGCAGAGGGGGTCCACAGAACCAGGATGACAGGGATCATTTCCTTGGCAAGTCCTATCAGTGCTCTTGAGAGGAGGTCCGACTGTCCTGCTCTGGAGGCAGTCAGGGTTTGCTTGGCTTTGTATCCAGATGCCTGGCTAGGAATTACAACAGATTCTTGGGTACAAAGCATAGTTACCAGAGGATATATCATCCCATTCCTACACAGTCCGCCTGTTGGCAAAAGAATCCCAGACATTCCACCCAGTCTCAGGGATCAAGCAGCCATAGAAATTCAGAGGCTGCAGGAAAAGAGAGTCATCCAGCCAGTCCCAGCAGACCAGATAGGATCTGGAACTTACTCCAGATTCTTTTTAGTTCCAAAGAAGACATGGGACTGGAGGCCCTTCTTGGATCTCAGCAGACTCAACACATTTGTAAAGTTCTGGATGGTCACGCTTCAGTCTATTCTTGCATTCCTCGGAGTGGGTGATTGGATGTGCTCTATAGATCTCAAGGATGTGCACTACCACATCAAAATGGCCAGGCCATCCACAGATCATCTGCGTTTCTGGCTGGGAGCCAGTCACTACCAATTCTGTGCACTGCCCTTTGGACTCACAACAGCCCCAAGAGTGTTTACCAAATGCATGGCAGTGGATATGGCTCACTTGTGGCAACTAGGATTCCGAGTGTTTCCATATCTGGACAACTGGCTCCTTACCGCTGCCTCCAGGCATCAACTAATTCTGTCCAGGGATCACACTCTCAATCTCTGCTCTCAGTTAGGCATCACTATCAATTTTGAAAAGTCTGCGTTGTCACCATCCCAGCATATCTCCTTTATCAGAGCAGAACTAGACACTAGGGGGGGGGGGAGGGGGGGGTGGGCCTAATGGGGGGGGAGGGGTGGGCTAATGGTTAAGGTGTTTGCCTTGCAAGCACAAGGTGCAGGGTTTGAGTCTCATCACAAGAAAAGGATAATTGCTTAAATGGGCTCGGCAGGCAGTTAGCTTAGTACTAACCTATGAACCTATGAACCTATGAACTACCACCACCACAATAAGATTGCCCCTGGACAGAATAGTCTCTCTCTGGAACCAGGTCTCAGACATTCTGCAGAGAAGAAAGGTACCAGCCCATCAAGTACTGAAACTCCTAGTCACCATGGCAGCTACGTTCATAGCAGTTCCTCTGGGACGAATGCACATGAGGATTCTTCAATGGTTACTATTCACCCAGTGGTCATACCAACAACTTCCCACGTCATTCTTAATCATGATTCCGGACTCTTGCAGGAAGGATCTTCGCTGGTAGTTGACCAGTCAACAACTTACGGTGGGTTGTCCATTTGTTCCCCCCCCGCCATCATCCACGGTGACCACAGATGCTTCTCTGATAGGGTGGGAGGGCTATTTCAGGGAAGAACTGCCCAAGGAACCTGGTCGGAAACAGAGTCACAGCTGCACATCACTGTTCTGGAGCTGAGAGCAGTGCTTTTGGCATTGCAGCACTTTCATGACTCTCTGCCTCTGGGGACAATTGCCATACAGACGGACAACATGTCGGTAGTCTGGTACATCAAAAAGCAAGGAGGAACCAGGTCTTATCCCTTTGTCAAGAGGCCTTGAGAATTTGGCAGTGGGCTGTGTCCACTGGACACTTTCTGATAGCAATGCATATCCTGGGGAAATCCAAAGTAATAGCGGACAAATTGAGCAGAATCATTCTGCTGCCACACGAGTGGTCTCTCAAAACGAAGTAGCGGAGAAGATTTTTCACAGATGGGGCCAGCCTTGCTGTGACCTGTTTGTATCGCCTATGAAAGCCAAATGCAGAAGCTACTTTGCCCTGAATCCCTCATCAGGGGACAGCCAAAAGGACTCGTTCATACATGATTGGCCCCCGGGACTCCTGCATGCCTTTCCTCCTATTCCCCTGATTCTCAAGTTCTTGCAGAAAGCCAAAGCCCTTGGAATGATGGTAATCTTAATAGCCCTTCTTTGACCTCATCAGATTTGGTTCCCCTTCCTCCGACTCTATCAACTAGAGGAACCTTGGGTTCTGGACCCAGTTATAGACCTATTGGCACATTCGTCAGGGACCCTCCATCCCTCTCTTTGTTCCCTCAGACTGACAGCTTGGCTGCTTCAATTCCCTTCCTAGCCAGGTCACATGATTTTTCTTCGGAGGTACAGCACATTCTTGTATCTTCCCATAAAGCCTCTACCAGAAAGTTGTATACTAGTAAATGGAAGCGATTTGCCTTTTGGGCTTCTCAAAACAACGTTGATTCCTATGTGACTCTGATTGCTAGTATCCTGGAATTTATCTCTAAGCTTTTTCAAGAAGGTGCTGCAGCTGCCACTATTAGAGTCCAATTGGCTGCCATCTCAAATTTTCATCTTGGAGCTGAGGGTTCTAACTTAATGTCTCACAGATTATGTTGGGCCTTCCTTAAGGGCACCATTCATCTTAGGCCACCTGTTAGACAGCCCTTTACTCCCTGGAATCTACATTTTGTGCTGCCCAGGATTATTTTCCCCCCTTTTAACCTGCATCATCCTGTCAGTTGAAGTTTCTCTCCTGGAAGACTATTTTGTTGGTGGCCATTACCTCAGCACGCATGGTATCTGAGCTCCAAGCCCTTTCAGTCAAACCACTGTATTTGGTGTTTCCTCCGGACAGGGTTTCACTGAGGACTAAGCCTTCATTCTTGCCAAAAGTGTGTTCTGAGATCAATCTGAACCAAACTATTGAACTTCCAACCTTTTTCCATAATTATTCTAATCAGTTGGAATACATGTTGCATAAACTTGATGCCCACAGACAATTGAGATACTATTTGAACAGGACAAAGGAGTTTAGAAGATCTGACCAACTTTTTGTGTCTTATGCTGACACCAAGAAAGGATTACCTGTTTCTAAAGTTACCTTTTCTAAGTGGTTAACTGACTGCATTAAATTTGTCTATTCTTCAATGAATCAAACATTTGAATATGGATTGAAGTCCCATTCAACCAGAGCCATCTCTATGTCTTTGGCTTATATGGCTCGCTTACCTTTGGACACTATATGTGCAGCTGCCACTTGGTCTAAGCCTCATGCCTTTATCACTCATTACAAAGTGGACAGGGCCTCCAGGGACAGGGCTTCCTTTGGTTCCACTCTCCTCAAAAATATACTCCTGTGAGCCACCCAGGATTAGGGTGCTTGGGACACTACCCACGTGTAAGAATAAACGGGAGATTGAACAACTTCACATAAAGAAGTTATGTACTTACCATAATGTTCCATGTGAGTTGTTCATCTTGCCTTTATTCTTACATTCCCACCCACCATCGCCCTCCAGGTTCTTGAAGAAGGAGTAGTCTTGGGGTCTGGTAGTCTTGTTCTGGAATTCTTACTCCGGCTGTAGTATTTACTGAGTTATTCTTGCTATTGCCGAGTTCAGCAAACTAGATCTGGGGTAGGACAGAGAGCATCATGGGATAGGGGCCTGGCCTCGAGCTATTCTGAGATCTTTAGCTAGTAAAGCAGCCAACTCTAAGCCGATGGCTTGGCTCCATACCCATGTGTAAGAATAAAGATGAAATGAACTACTCACATGGAACATTATGGTAAGTACATAACTTATTTTTTATTACTTACAAATGAAACACAATATAGCTGATTGAATTCCAGCATCCATATCCATGTAATATTTATCAGGACAGCATGACCTTGTTCATCCTTATCCAGTAAGCAGTGTCCATACCTCAAACTCACTTACTTATGAAGCAGTGTCCCACTACTCCCTTCATTTAACATTTATTGAACCACACATCCCAATTACTTTACTTATGAACTAGCATCTCATTACTCACTTCATTTACCACTTGTTGAATTAACATCCAAACAAATAAGCAGCATCCTTACCCTGCTTGCTTATTTATTGAGCCACCTTCAAATACTCATTTCCCTTTCCCAATTCATTGGAATGACCATCCAAAACCAGAGGGGGAACAGAAGAGGGCACACCTATCCCTCTTCTCCACCCACCAACCTAACAAGGCTGTTCCCTCTCTGTCCAATAAACTACCAACGACCTAACAACCATTAATTCATTAGGCCAAATGTCACTAGGTGTACACCATCCCCCTAACCTGTCATCCCCACTGAAAACTCCATCACCTGCCAAATCCATCAAACACTACAATTCTCCAGCTGTGCAAAACCATGCAAAACCAATTGCACCATCAAGCCCAACTCCCCATTTCACTGCTCAATGTAACTATACTACTTGCAGCTAATTCCTCCTTGACCAACTGAACTGACTAACATTGTCCCCAAACCGGAGAAATAACCAAATCTTTCCCACCAAAACTCCATCCCACCAGCAACTGCACAACAAATTTAGTCATCAGGCACACCAAAGTCCTGCAACCCAGTTTTTACCCAATCATCCTTAACCATCCCTTCAAATCTTACTTCCCATTTGTTACTTCTATATGTGGTAATGCAGTAACCTGAACCACATATGCAAGGAGTGCCAAAACCAAGTCTATGCTTAATCCTATTAACTTCCATGCAGCCAACAAGGCATGCAGTTCCTCACTTACCACCAAAATTTGCATACCCAGAATGCTCCCTCAAACCTTATTTAGTCCTATCAAAAATACACCGAACCACCTCCTATCAGCCTAATGTGTAAGTCAACTGGTACTCATAGCACTCTGTCTAAATACCATATCTGATGTATAACATTATCAGAACCTGCTTGATGGACAGCTTTGTCCCCCAGAAGCTACCCTCCTTTGGAATAAACCCCACTTCATGTCAAGCAACACCTCATTAGCCCTGCCCAAACATGATTTGAACAACTAAATAAGTATCCGTAAATTCACCCCAGGGGGCCCCCACCCATGTCCCTCTTGGATAAGGGCAACAGGGCTCCACTTGAGAGTGAAGGCTGAACAAACTAGATTATCAGCACCTTTGAGCCATTAACCTAGTAACTTCCTATGCTACTGTCATTGTTTTGACTCTGCTTCACCAGTGGAAATCCCAAACTCTCCATAAGTGATGCCTACCCTGCATTCCCCTGCCCCAACAAACCTTCTCCTCCCTCGCCCCTACATTAACCCAACCAATACTTCACCCCAACCCCAAAAGCCACCCAACTGCATATGTGTTGCCCAAAATCCCCCTAGTGCAAACTAAACACCTACCTCACCATGCCCGCCAATTTACCTCAAGAACCTGAAGCCACAGTGATCCTGAACCATATGAACTATTACTAACCTAAATGAGCATCTGAAAAAGAGACAATTAGTCCTACCTATTGTAAAAAAAAAAAAAAATATATGAAAGCCCCATGTATCAACTACGTAACAAATTAACCCCCCAAAGTTCAGGATGTTCAAATTCACATACCTTGCCCATCTGTCACTTGTCCTGCTGAATACTTACCCACACCATTCAAACAGTGTGAAACCTAAACATTGCCAATGCCAAATACCAAAACCTACTCCAAATGGACTTCTATACATTACCTAAAACCTAACACCTAAATAAACTTAACACCCATAGATCCCCTCACATGCCAAGCAGTGCCTTGCCTAAGCCTTCTAGATCCCATGTCGCCACGAGGCCCACAATTCCTCACATCCCCAAGGCCCCCACAGACCTAGCAAAGAATTCAAACAACTGGATGGGTAATTGTAAATTCACCCTCAGGGTTCCACCCCTACCCCTCTAGGACAAAGGCAACAGGTGCTGCACATGGAAGTAAGACTTGAACTTGGCTAGGTTGCCTTAGCTAGCTTGTAAGGTCCCTAAAGCCATTAGCCTAGTACTTCCTACGCCTATGATTGTTGTGCATCCACCCCACCTTGTATAATCCCAGACTCCCCATAAAATTCCCTGGTCCTGCATTACCCAGCCTCACATATCCTTCTTCACTTGTCCTCACACTACCCCCAGTACCGCATCAAGTCTGACGGGCCTTAATGCACACCGAATAATGTAAGATTACCTGTGATCTCACTGTGCATAAAATCCAGCAACTGGAGCATCCAAAATCAATTACCTTTAACATCCACTATCTTCAGGCCAATGACTCTTGCACACTTTATGCTTCACACCTGGGCTCCTTTGAACACCATTCTATCAACTGAGACATCTCTGCACCTTCATCTTTCAACAACCTGATGTTCACTCAACTCTTCCCCACCTGTAAAAGAAAAGTCAAACTGTAAATTCTTGGCACACACATATCCAAAAGTTCATAAAGGCAACCTTAAGTGTACTAAAGCACCTGCATTGGTAACACACCCCTACCCAATTGCCCAGTACTTTCCTATAGCTTTCAGCTGAGGTGTGACAAGTCTCAGTGTGCTAATAATTAGTTATTATAGCAGTAAGCAAAAGTTAGTTGTGCTTTATCATTCTGAATAAGTCAGGAGTTTTCTTCTCCTTGATGAAAGATCCTTTTTAATTCTGTATCAGTGTGTATTCCTTTTCCCCTATCCATTTCTCTGCCATACAGCTTGATCGGTATGAAAGCATGACACTCTGGAACTGCAAAATAAAACATCAGATATCACCAACCCATCAGAAAGGTAATGCAAAACTTATTATTCTACCAACCATCCCTGCTTGGCTAATTGACAGCTCCCTGAAGTAAACTTTAATCCCTTTGGACTCTGTTTTTACCCCACCACAAATCCTGGTATGCAAACTAAGACATGAATATTGTGACCTGGAAATGCCTATGAAAGGAAACCAAGACTACCACCCCATGCAAATGCATACCCCAAATGACAAGTATAAACTGTCCCTTTATATCATCCCCAGCTAATGACAAAGAAGATGAGGTTAGCATGCCTTTCCTCCTGCTAACCTTAGAACTGTACAGCTTCAGCCATAGTGCATCTATTAAATTGTGAGGCATCGCTCAGAAGCAATTGGGGACAAACACCAACAGAATCAGTGACAAATCCAGAAACTCAGTGAACCTATGAAATATTAGAGCTATTAACTTGAGACATGAACAGACTCTGCCCATATGCAATATGCATTTCCTCAAGTAAAAGCAGTCTATAACTCTTATTGTCAGTATTCCTTAATTGTAATTTGCCACCTTCCTCCAAAAGTCACAAACTTTCAAAATAAATTAAGAAGGACAGAGCTAAAGGATGTTCCTAAAATCAAGAACAGTTGAGGGATATGATTGTGAGGCAAAAACTGGTTCTTTTTTCTGCGACCATCTGGGAAACCCCCCCCCCCCCCTTGCATCTAACACTACTCTGTGCCTGCACAGAAGAGAATGACACTCTCCAGTGCCTCACAGCCTGCAAAATACACTGAACTGTACAAGCTTAACCCAGACACCAAACAGGCCTGAACTCCCACGTGATGCGATACCCCCCCATGAGACCACCAAAACCACTACTGCTTACCTTTTAATTTCCCATGCTCTGTATTCCAAAACAAACCAAGACTTACCTCAATTCTGTGGGTTTCACATACACGCCCTGTTCCCACATGAAGTTCTAAACCTCAGCTGCGATACACCCGTTCCCCCCACAACAGCCCTGGGGCTGTCCGTCCATCCAGAAACCAGAATCGGTCATGAGAAAAGGTACATCCTATTAACTGTAGTTAGATGCCCAAGATAAGTTAGAAATGCTAACTATTTTAAGGAAATGACTTGCAGACAGCAGTCACACATTGCTATGAGGTAACTACCATCATAAAAGAGAAACAGAGGTGTAAAATCCCATTTTTTTTTTTTGTATTAGGGCCCCCAATATGTGCAACAAGTATACACAACTACCCCACTTTTCACCACAACAGAGAGAACCGCTAACAAATTATGATTGCCTATCTTAGCACCATTTATGAACCTCCAAAAAAGGGGGGGCAGTTTGCTACAAGTCAGCTTACTTCATGAAAGCAACCTGCACACGATGTCCCAGAACAAAGATAACATACTTTGCAAGATAAGGAAGCTTGAAAGGAAGGGGTGTGTATTACTTATCCCTTTCAGTCAATATACTTTAAAACAAACAGAAAACTTCTATGTTACCTAAATACATAGCTTACTACTTGCTGTAAGCATTACTATGCCACCCAGGCATGTGCAGTGACCACAGACCATTACACGTGGGTACCTGGAAGCCCACCACATCCTGACTGCTCATCAACAGAACCTGCATCAGCATACAAACTTGACTCCAATCCTTCCAAACAACACACACTCAACCAAAATACTGCCCCACTGAATGGAAACACAGCAGTGTCTTGTGGGTATTCAACTGTAGACAAGGCATACATTGCATACAAACCCAAAATGAGATTCACAGTGCAACATCCAATGGACTTCTAATCCTTCGAATAAACACTGAGCAACTATTATTGCCAAAGTCTCACTACCCCCATGATTCAACTGCAGCTACATTTTAAAAGAGCCTAGGAGTCCATCTCTCCCTCCCCCAGGCCAGCTGAGACCCATGCCTCCCTCGTTCCCATCCGCTGAAACCGCCATGCCCAGCAGTTCCCCATGTCAGAACTATGCAGAACAAACAACATGAGGCAACTCCAACCCTCCATGAAAATGTGCCGTGATGTCACACACACACACACACACACACACACACACACACACACACACACACACACACACACACACACACACACACACACACACACACACACCTGTGGCAAACCCCGACACACTCTGCAAAGTCCGAACCCCTGAGCACAATCCAATAACCCGCCGAGATGAAAAAGCACCCCCCCCCTTGATTGCCAGTCTTGCTATGAAGAAACTGACCCAACTCTGCAACACTTAATTGTAGCAGCCATGGTTAATACTGACAACCAATAGCCCTCACAACCCTATAAATCCTGGATTGCTAACCGAATCCTACTCCCTGTCCGAGGGTGGACACTCGCACAGCCATTCTCGTTCCACTCCTCACTCATTCATCCTATATACCTCTTCAAGCCCGACTAACTCAATGGCAAATGCCCTTGCTTGTAACAGTAGAAATCAACAGATTTGCCTTAGCATGACTCTCCTAAGGGATGGCCTTTTGCAATGCTACCTTACCTAACATGTTACAGAAAATAGCTAAAACTATGTCATTAAACTATCATTTAACTACTGGATTTTACTTTATAATAGATTGAACAGTGTGGTTTATAACTGCAGTGCTTGTCGAGGATACATTTGTGGCATCTACCCTGGTTTTTTTTAGCTAAAACTATGAGACAGAACTGGCCTTCACTGCCAGTCCCTACCCTTGACCAAGAGACTCCGCTCAAAGCCCCACCAACCACACTCACAATTGATCTCTCCACGCAACTCGGACCTCCCTACCCTGCTCCCCCCTGCCAACACCACCAAATGCAAACAAGAAAAGAAAAAAATAAATAAATAATTAAATAAACAAATAAATAGTGAACAGTACCCACCTCCTCATAGACCACCACCCAAGGCCTACCTGACCAACCAGTACCCCATGTCGTTTCAGACGCAGAACTTGCCATAGCAAGTTCACGCCAAAATGTGATTTCTTACCCAGTTACACTTGCACAAGTCCCTTAAGCCCCTCCCTGCCCATACCTCATTTCCTCCCAGTCTTTCCTTCCCAATTAACCCTTACCTCCCCCCATCCTCTTTACTCCTACTAATATATTTTACTAACCCCACTCTGAAGATGTCCCAGGACAAATTGGTTTGTTACCAAACTTCATCTGTATTGCCATAAACAATAAAAAATACCAGTACAGTAAGTAAAATGGTCTACAGCAGGATTGTGTTGTCATAACCATTACAGTAGAGCTGTATGCCTTATTGTCTATGGTAAGGTTGCTGCAGTGAAGTGTAACACTATAATAGCTGTAGAATGCAAAACTAATGGCCTATAAACTGTATTGTCAACTCATAGTATGGTCCAAGGCTGTCTCCAGGCCAATATCAGTCACATAATGCTCTCTGTTCCTCCTACTCTAGGAAATAAGGGTATATGGGTGAGGTAGCCCACTTTATGGGCATATATTGTATGTGGACTTCACAGACATTTCATAGGATCATAGCATCATAGGAGGTTACTAGGCTATTGGCCCTGAGGCCCTTATAAGCCTAGCCAAGAGTTTAGCCCATGTTTACACAAGTCAGCACCCAAAGCCCCTGTCCAGCAGGGACACAGGTGGAATCCTAGGGGTGCATTTTCTGTTTCCCATCCCATTAGCCAGTTTGCACTTAAAAAGGGATAATGAGGCACTCTGCTTGACGTGGAGAGGGAGTCTATTCCACAGATGGAGGAGTCTCTGGGACACAAATCTATCCCACCAAGTCCTACTCATATCACAGACCAGTAAAATGTTAAGTAGAATTGTTGATTCCTAAAGAAATCTGTCTTAATATATGCAGTACAGCTGTATCCCATGAATGTGTGTTCTACTGGCACTGCAGTCAAGTATAACACTGCAATAGTTCTAGAATGCAAAACAAATGTCCTGCAACATGTATTGCTCAACTCATAGAATGGTCCAAAGTTGTCTCCAGGCCAATATCAGTCACATAATGCTCTCATTTGATCCCACTCCAGGAACAAAAGGTACATGGTTGAGGTAGCCCATGTTATGAGCAGATATTGTGTTTAGATTTCACAGACACATCAGCAATAAAGTGTTAAGCAGCATTGTTGATTCCGAAATAAATCTGTCTAAATATTTCCAGTACGGCTGTATTCCTTGCATATCTGTACAACGTTGCTGCAGTCAATTGTTACATTATTTGTATATGTTCCCTGTAGTAACAGTTATTGGGTTCCATTCCCATGCCTGCCGACTAAGGCATAACGGCTATCTAGTTTATGTACTGTACACAAACATGCCTCTCACATCTCACTATTTCTCGCACTCTGTTTAAAACTGCCTAATCCATCTGTCACAGGATTACCAGAAAAATGATTACCTGGAATGCAATGTATTAGCAAATCCATTTATAGAACACCTTGGTAGTTATAAGTCCACATTATGTGAAACTGTTCTGTGTAGTTATGTACCTGCATTTGTTATTGCTTGGCCCATACTGACCCATGCTAACAGCTTGAGAGGTATCTATGTACTACATCAGCTATAGAAGAATTGTATTCACTGTACTCAAAACTTAGTCACTCTACTCAAAAACTGACACTGCACACCTGTAGAGTATTTATTATCAGTGTTTTCAGGGATATAGTCTGCATTGTCACTAATGGAATGTTTCTCTCTCTCTCTCACTCTCTCTCTCTCTCCCCCCAACCCTTACCTTCATTTATTTATTATTGTTATTTATTATTATGATTTAATATTAACATATTTTGTTAAACTAACTATATTTTGGTAAAATGTGATTTATTATTGTTATGTTTTATTATGATTCAGTATTAAAATATTTTGCTAAACTAACTGTTTTGTTGGCCTTATGGTTTAATTCTTACTGGCATACTGTTAACATAGTGACTGTTATGTTACTTAATGTTGTGTTACACATAATATACATTAATATGTATTTGGATTAATAAATATGACATTCCATTCTGTTAATACTAACAATGGTTTAGTTATTACTAACCTTAACTTATTGCTATACCTCATTTACCACAGCATGTCAAGGTAGGCTGGTTCTGGCTGATCCACCTATCTTGCCTCCTTCAGCCATAGCATGAGCTCCCAGCATATCTGGGACCCAGACAGGTGGTGCCACATCTGCTGCCCCTGCACTACCTGCAGTGTCCTGTAGTACTGCCCCATGGAAAAGGGCTGGGTGCCCATCTGGGAGCGGTGGTGGAGGGGAAGTTGTCACCTAGGCTGAGCTGCTGGTTTTGGTGCACAGGATATTCTACCATGGTTTTGACCACCACCTGCACCAGATCAAAGACATGCTAGCCAATCTGGGGGGGGGGGCAACCTTACCCTGGTGCCCAGCCTCCACCACTGCCACCCCCAGGCAGTGACAGAGCAGTGCTTACAGTCCCATGGGTGGGGATGTGAGTAACGGTCCTGCCTTGTGGAGGCACATGTGACTTAGATTCCACAACACCCTCCCTATCCAAGGTGTTCACCCCCTCATCACTGGGTTCCTATTACCTTGTCAAAGTTCCAAAACTCTGAACACCATAAGGTCAAAACCTTATGTTCGAAGTTTCAGTACTTTGACAAGGTGAAAAAAAAGCCCCCTGCACCCTCCACATCCCCCACTCTTTAAATATACCAACTCCATGATCGCACTACAGTGCGCTAAATGGAAATCTTCCCTTTCTGCAATGTATTGCAATCTTGGAGTTGGTATATTTAAAGAGTGGGGTGTGTGGGGGGGGTGCAGGGGTGCTTGCCACCCCTGCTTGCAACAGTTAACTTGCTTTTACGGTTTTTATTATTTTTTTTTTGTGTCCAAATTCCTGGAACTTCGAACATCTGAGTTCGATGTTCTCGGCTTCAAAGTTTCAGGAATTCGACAAGGTAATAGGAACCCTCACACACCACCCCTGTCTGCTGTCTTGTCTGTCTGTAAATGAATCCTCACCTACCCAACTTACATCCCCAACACTTGCCTATGTCCCTTCCCCAATATTCCACACTCACCTTAAAAAAAAATGGGCACCTGTCCCAAAGAAAAAAAAACATCATCTCATAAATAGGTCTCCATTTCGCACACGTCTACTGAACACGTATAATTTGGTGCAATTGGCTTGACAACACAGTTATGCTGTCCTCACCCCTCTCTCTGTGGTTGAGAGTTCAAAGTCATGTACAAATTCTGTCAAGTGCACAGTTATTGCTGTACAAGAAATGGATAGCTATGGTTCCTTCCTACACCCTTCTTGCACATACCTACCTGTCTTTCACTATGTTTTTCCCACTGCTTGTATCCCATTTCACCACTTTCCTATCTCCCCATTTTTCTTTTCTAGATATTTTTTTTAGCGTGACACTGTGTAATGCACCGGGTCATGCAAATTCACTAAGCTCAGCTAAATATAGCTATATTGACTATATGTGTTTTTAAAATTGTAATACACACTTACAAAATAAACACATTTTATATTTCAAGCCCAAGACCATTGCAGCTGCAGACCACTGCATTAACCTGCCATGCCGCACAACTCAATTAAAGCAGGTGGTTTAAACAAAACATAGTAACTGCCAGTTACAGTCATTAAGCATGTTTCAGTGGAGCTGCACACAGTGCCATGCCCCACAAACTTGATTAAAAAGTTGTTGTGTCTTTTGGCTTTTCCCGGTTAGGGGTCGCCACAGCGGAACTCCAGTCCGCTAATGATTGGCAGTTGATTTTTGCATGCTGAGTTGCCGGCCCTAATGCACAACTTTCAACAAAGGTACGCCCATTCATGCATGTCTCCACAGAAGATGCTCTAGCTGAGAATCGAACGGGACAGCGTCTTGCTGGGAGGCGACAACGCTACCGCAGCACCACCAAAAGTAATGGGAAAAAATGGGAGTGTACCTTGGACTGTGGTACAATAGTGCACCACTAGAAAGCCAAAGACATAATAATGGATGTAAGTGAGGCCTGTGATAGCAGGTAAATGTGCCCTTTTATCAGCAACATGTAGAAAGACATCTGGTAAGGTATTAATGGC
The DNA here is from genome assembly GCF_019279795.1 of Protopterus annectens. NCBI lineage: Eukaryota > Metazoa > Chordata > Ceratodontiformes > Protopteridae > Protopterus > Protopterus annectens. The sequence continues at coordinate 1,870,818,064 of NC_056737.1, forward strand.
AAAATGGATGTTCAACAGGGACCCTGGTGCAGAAATACATCCATATAAAGCCATGTACATATTGATAGATGTAGAAAATGTTTGTCACAGCCTGTATGTGTGCACATATATCTTGCAAATGCACATATTGCAGCAGTAGCTCAGAAGCTCAGTCTGTTAAATCCCTTGCAAGCCGTACATTTTGCCACACGCAGTCCTGGGTTCAAATCCAGTGGTGTGTAGCAGTGGATATATTGTATTGTGAAGCCAGCAAATAATGACTGAATCATGTACTCTTTACCCACACAATGCCTATCAAGTGAAATGTCTGCATTTCACTGATGGATGGGACAGGCCTGCAGATAGAAATACACTTCACATATAAATATAGAGAAAGTATAGGTGCATAAAGTGTCACGTCATGCATTAATATGCATTCAAAGAGAAATTCAAGTCAGGTACTGCAAATGAGGGCAACTAAAATCAGAGTGTATCACACAATCTTTTCAAACTCACAGTGCTGATTAGCACAGCTGCACACGTAACACATACACATTTGAAGCATTAATATACATTCAGAGAGAAATTCAACTCAGGTACTACAAATGAGGGCCACTAAAATCAGAGTGTATTACAAAATCATTTCAAACTCACAGTGCTCACAGCTGCACACATAACACATACACATTTGAAGCACCTGGTTGTAACAATGGCTGCCTTCATACATGCTACAAATTACTACCAGAGTGTAACATGTGGCCTGACAGTGACCCAAATGGTGGAGATATTGTTATAGTTATCCCCCATGTTGCTCAAGGACACAACAAACATGTGGCCTAGTAGTCTGTTAGTGATACCATTGCCTAACATACTTACCTTAATTGCATGCTTTAATTGGTCTGGAAAGGGTAGCATTACTCTGACTCTGCCTCTACAACAAGGCTGACACAGGTCCAAGAGTTACTCCTACTGCTTATTGTCCTCCAAAGTGTTCACACTCTCTACCTATGCCTATCACCTGCAGCAGCAGCTGCAGCCTGTAGCACACCCATCTCTATGTAAAAGGTGCTGCTACAGACCTACCCTATGTGATGAGGTATGTCCTCACCCCAGTTATGCCCAGCACAACATATCAAAAAGGGTCCCAAATCTACATGAAGGCCATATATATTGTACTGTGGTTGCATGTGATTGCCTAATGATAGTGCAAATTAGGTGTGTTCGCTGCAATTAACATTTCAGAACCACAGACTGGTTAAGAGGTAATCACCTGCTGATGAGAAGCATGTTATAAAGGCAATCAGCTGGCTATGGGGAGCCATTCTATATAAGACTTTCCTCACACAGACCATGTGTATGCAAAGTATTAACTATCAGTACATGTCTGCAGAGGAGTACTGGACTCCATCTTGTTTACATCAGGATGTAGATGTCTGACTATAGTTACAGGGAATAGGGATTATGCATTAAGCCTTTCTTAGAACTGTGATAATGACATCAGTGATCTCCAGATTTGTTACACATACAGAGGATGTGCAAGACATCAAGGGTAGAATGTATATTGTCAATGTGGCACACTGGGCTCATTGAGCTCTCCCTTTACAGTGGTTGTAATAGCACACTGCTATTTGTTCGGCACAATTGGTTTGACATATTATCAGGGGGGTTGCCCCTTGGGGAAACACTACAATTGACTCCAGTGTTGGCTGTATGAACATACAGTAGTATCTGTCGTGGCACACACAGGAATACCTGACTATTCTAGCATCCAAGTTGTATCCACGTGCTTAGTATGTTTGCACATTGTGGAATATGACATGTATGATCAAGCAGTGGATATGGTCAACTATTCTGTCCTTGGTGAATCTCTACATAGTGCACTTCCATGTATGTGATCCTGACATGTGTTCCCATATTGTTGTCTTTCAAGGAACATGTATACAAGATGCTATGCAGCTTTCACAGATGCAGAGAATGAGTTAATACTGGGAGGGCTCCGTCAACACCATGAACTCCTACTGTCCAGAGAGAAGCACAACAGGGAACAGCAGGAGGCATTGTGGGCTGACCTAATCCATGATATTAATGCCACTAGTCATCAGAGCAGGACATATGAACAGGTTCAACACTGCACAATGGACATGATCAATGCCACATGCAGAAGAGCAGCAGAAGTAGCTAGAGATCATGGTACCACCGTTGGAGGGCCTGCAGTGGAACAACCACTTTCGGCCACTGAGGAATTCTTTGCAAATCTAGGCACACACAACAGCTCCCAGGCATCCATCACACCTTACATCATGGATGTGGGTGCCACAGTGTCCACAGCAGAGGAGTGTGCAGGTAAGCTTAGTTTGATCAACATTACAATGCTGTAGCATTCAGTATGTCAGAGCATACATAGTCTTACATTTGTGTCAGGTCTGTCTGCTTTTGTGGGGGGGGGGGTTCACTGCAGATTGAATGTCATGCTCAGATTTTGACCAATATAACAATTAATACAATAACTACTGTAAATTTGAGATATATGGATGTATTACCTTGTGGTGGTGGAACATGCAGTGGTACTGACATTAACTCTTCCTCAACTTTTCACAGGTCCATTAGGTATTAGCCAAGTCTTTGGTCCTGCTCCTGGTAAGCATGACACTGTTTTGTTATAGATGTGGTTTACAGCAGTGTAATCCCTAGACTGTCATTCCAGACCTGCTGCCTGCATTGCTGTACTGTGGCATGATTGCCAACTATGCACATATATTCTGACTGTACACATGTTAGACTCATACCTATGCCTTGTAGGTGTGACCACACTGATAGATGTGACAGCATTGTCAGGACACTACAGAGTGCCATATGTGTCAAATGTGCAGAGTCTACACAAATATCAACAGTGTACCTTACTGTTGCTGATGAGATTGCAGTTTAATGAGATGTTATTTTCAGGTAACTACAGCTGTTAGTGGAAAGAGTATTGACCTCATGTCCTACTATATGAGGTTGGGTTTTCAACATGTCTGTCATAGTGACAACAGTGTATAGAACCTTACATATACTACAACATAGTACTGCAAAGCATACTATTGCAGATATTAATGTGCTGATTATTCCTTTCTTATCAAGGGTGACTGGGGGGTTGGTGTCTGTCTCCTACACAACCTGATGTCAGTGTGTCCTCAGACTCTGATGATGATGGTGGCCACAGTGTGGCACAAGTGGGGCTTTTGGGGGCTGAATCTGTCCCAGAGGTTCACATCCCTCTTCTGCCCTCATTGTCAGCGCACACAGTCAGTATGCCCACACATACCCAGTCTCTGGAGGTCACAGATACTGGGCAGTCAGACGGTGGGGACATTGAACACAGGAAAGTGTGGCAACTATAGCTCCAGTGAATGTAGACACTGGCTATAGCCAGAGAGCTGGTGAGGTTCCACACACACAGATTGACAGGGGTGCTTGTAGGAGACCTGCTGTCTGTCCACCACCTGTTGTAGGTGTCACATAACGGGTCACTCAGTGCAGGATTTTGCCATTATGGAGGCACAGGCACATTCTGAATGGAACACCAGGCGTTGTGTAGGGTTATAGTTGCAGCACAGTCTGACATCTGTGACTGCCTTCACCCCAGTGGGGACACTGGATCAGTTCACTGATGCAGTGGACAGAAGGTGGTCTGAGACAGTTTCTGTCTTGAACCACACATTGTGCTGGAACTTGTGGTTGGAGTTGAGCATCAGACTCATAGATATAGGTCAGCAACCCCATCTGCTGAGAGTCCACATGGCCATGCACAATCATGCTTCCATAGTGGCAGTACATCCAGTGCTACAGAGGGGAGTGTGCTATCCACACCAAGATGTGGCAGTATATGCACTTGTGATCCTGAGTATTCCCGTGGGGGACATGGTCCCAGTAGACATCAGTCACCATCAGGTACTAGCACCGCTTCTCACCTTAGGCTTGGAGGTGCCAGTGCAACTCCTGGTAGAGACAGTTTCTGTGTTCGTGGCCAGAGATGGTCAATTGTCAACTCTACCATGTATGGTCCAAAGCTGTCCAACTTACAGACATTTAGGGCTAGCACTGAGCTTGACTGTGTACATGCACACACTCACACACCACTGTCAAATGCAGGTCACCTACAGACACACACGCCACCTTTCCCTGGTCCATCTTTCCTGCATGCCTTCCTGACTCACACACATGTTGTCAACCATTTGGGTCAGCCTAGGTCTCATGAACCCCTGCAAAGCACCCTGTGCAAGTTATGATACCTGTCCCACATCCCTGTCATCCTTGCCATAGATGCAGGGAAATGAAGATATCTGTCTGATGCACAGGGTTACTATATTAGTTAACTTGTACTTGTGTAATGTAGTGTTGTTTTGCCATGCAACTTGTAGTGGTTACCTACAGATACTGTATGCTGGCATTTGTCACGAGTACGCTACATACTTTTGTGTACCTTATGTTGTATGGTTTTGTAATGGCCACAGAGTTACGCAATGACAGGTGCATCATGGAACTGTTTATGTTTCTGTTTCAGGAGTCTTTTGGGATAACCTATGGATACACAGCTGCAACAAGACAGCACAGGATGGCATGTCAGCACAGCAAAAATATGTCTTCAGCAAGGTACAGCACTATAAGTGAATGGCTCCAAAAGTTCATATGTGTATAACAGGCTAACAAGGACAATGGTGGCATTCAGCATACTCATGCATCCCTAATCTGTGAAAAGGTATGATACCCTTGATAAGTGTCACCAGCTTTTTCAGAACTAATACATCTACAAGTTGTGGTGATGGAGATGACCCATCTACAAATATCCTGTGTCCAGTTATGATTGTCGTGTTCTGCATCCCATTGTGTAACCTGAAATTGATGTGTGTCACAGCAGATGTGTGCTTCACATGCATGGGAGCCTGTTTCATGTAGGATGTACTGTCTGTATTACATACCTGTCTCTACAGCAAGTGCTATGTATATCACAGTGATGTTGTAGGCATGTAAAACAGGTGAAGCATGTATTAGTCCTGTCATGGATATGCCGTAGGTACACAGTGGGATCCAACAGCTCCTTATATGGCACCAAACACATCCCTTCCAAAGCATTTAGGAGACAGACTACACATGCACTGGACTCCATAGGACATGTTATCTGTACTGTGTATTGGTGTATCATGGAACCTGTGTGGCTGCTACAGTTGTATGATATGTCTGTGTAGCGTCATAGTAAAGCTGCCATTGCACACAATGATATGTGTGGTGACTACCACATTCAGTATAGCAGTGGCAGTCTGGGATTTACATCCCAAACCTGTTGGTATAGATTGTACAACAGCGAATGCATCCCCATATCTTAGTGACCAGTGAAAATCAAAGGCTACGCTACTATCTCTGTCCATAACTCCATGTGTAATGGCTCAACTGTGTGTGGACACTACAATATTTTGCAGGGGTGGATGATATCCCACAGGATAGTATTGTGCAGTCATTGGCATTTAGTCTTTGTCAGTGGCTCAGAGAAAAACTGACTGTGTCTTAGGCCATCCTGTTGGTTCTGTGTGGGATTCTGTGACAGCTCCTAATATGCAATCACCTGTTAATGTACTCAGACAGAGGTCACTGACAGTGGCTGTGACTGCAGAGAGGGAATAAGAAGACAGGGTATACCAATAATGGAGTAAGGTGAACTCCACTGGTGACTGGAGTCATTGCAGTGTAGGCCTCCCAATGCTGTATTCCCATAGTATGACTGTCAGACACTTGCCCTTCTACCAGCTGACATAACACTCTGTACATGACCTACACAGTTTCCAGCAAGGCCTGCTTGCCTAATATTGTCATACATCTTGTCAGCCCATGGTTGGTGTAGTGAGACATATGTCCGACATCCATTGCATAGTGTAAAAGTCAATGGGTTCCACCGGTTACAGTCGGTAGGCATTATCTGGCTTTGAGCAAAAGTAACAGTGTTTGGTCCAGTGTCAGTAGGTGCACGACAGTGCTAGTGCTCATATCCATGCTAACTCCTATCATGGCATCTCAGGTGACATGAATCAGAGATCTGGGGACACTGCTTGGCACTACATGCTAGTTGCCCTCTGTGAAAGTAAATATTGCAGTTACTTCCAGTATGTTGCAAGAAGAGAGTCATGCAAGGTGTCTGTACAGAGCACAGACAAACATATTAAGAAAGTGTAATATGTACTGTACATACTGTGATGCTTAGCTATGCTGCAGCTCACTTGCCCAAAGGATAGTCTAGGTCCTTACCTACAATGCCCTACAGCAGCACCATGACATCGCCACATGGGGACCCAATGCATTGCATCATGTGTTTACCAATAGGGGTGACCAGTACAGCCCCCCAATGTGAGGTCCTCCCTGGTGGGATCTGGCCACAGATCAATCTCCTTAGAACTATCAGCATGTACCCCACCTTGCAGACAATACAGACATATATGTCAAGAAAGTCATTTATTACCTCCTGTGGGATGGTTGACATAGCATGACTGTACCTCTGCCTTCAGATGGGATAGGCAGGTATGCAGAGCTCTACACCCAGGCATTATGTCAGCAGCATTACAACTGCATGAACTCGGCTGTATGTGACAGGAGACACACAGGCCCATCATGGCTCAGCAAACCTGACTGGTGAAAAAATGCCATTTGCAGGCTGTACAACAACAGGTAGACAGTGCTGTGTGACAGTTGGGGTGAGGGCACTCCCCCTAACATGGAGGCACTACCTTCTCAGCTAAAAAAAGCACATAGTGGTGTTGTGATGTTGTGTAGACACAGTAAGTGACAAAATTAACCACCCACCCAAAGCAGAATCACAACTCACAGTGTAGTTACATGCATGACCTCAAACAACAGACCCAGATTGTTGGTGACCTCATACATCATGATGCCACATACAATGGGTCTGTACTCTTTCCTAAACTGTTCTCCCACATGGTCTGCATCAAATACACTCCCTTGTCCCCACCACATGTGACACATAACATTCCTACAACCTGTCCCATGACTTCCATGCTTACAGCGCAGTTTGTAACTGGCCTCTCACTGGAAGATACACAACATCTATTGCACATGCTAACATTTCAGGCTGTGACCCACATGTGATCTGACAAGGATTACTAACACCATTGGGAAACCCTTGCAATGATACTGACACCAGTGTGTGCATACCACCTGAGTGAAGAATGGCAACTGTTATACCCTTGCACAGAGGTGGTGCATCCACTGGCCAGTATAACTATACACTTCTTTGTCTAAGTATCCATATCTTTATGCCTGTAGAGGTGATCATCATGGAGCTAATCCGCATGCATACATGTGATCTACACACAGTTTGGTTGTGTGACGGGGGGAGCATGACTATTACACATGGTGGACATTTTCAAGGTAGTCACCAAGGACCTGGGTGAGGGTGCATCAGGACATACAACCCCCTAGACTGAGCCAAGCTGTCTGACTATATCCGCCACTCAGGCAAAATTTATAAATATATAATATGTATATAACATGGTCTTTATTCAACGTTCTTTGTCTGATGAAGCGACAGCTTGAGGTCTCGAAAGCGCTTACCATTTTTATTTCTACTTTATTTTACTTTATTAAAAAGTTGTCTGGTTGTGGAAGCTGAGTTCTTTTTGTATATACCAACATTTACAAAGCACCCACTTAGGCATCCACAATACTGTCATTGTAGGGGTCATTAAGTGGCCCATTGATGGCACACATATGCAACATAGGGACATCCGCCTCTAATAGCTGATCTGTAAGCAGCAGTGCTCAGCAGGGTGCAGACCTGGGTTCTCTTCTGCTTGGAATCCATTTAAGTACAATACATGAGATTACTGAAAGACTGTGGCTTAGAATGTTGGCTGATGCCTGCAAATTGAGAGCATTCATAGATTCTCTGTGGTATGTCACTATCCTGCAAGAAGGTATTGCGAACATATGCCTGTTGACATACTAATGGCCATAAACTTCATGCAAATATATATGTAGCATCATTTCCATCAGTTAGACCTATATACCTGGTAAGTAGCACATCAATCACATGTGATGTACATATTCAGGGGTGAAAGAATTGGACACACAGACCTGGCCACATGTTTACACCTAATGTGCCTCAGATCACCATGTCTCTACAGTCATATGGCAGGAATCATATGACATAGCTAAGGCCACAGTCACCTGTAAGTGACATATGCATAACCTCTAAGTACTCTTCCTTCAGCATGCCAATATCTGAATGCAATGGCCATTTGTTGATGTACCTTCCTAAGCAGCACTGGCAATTGCACACAACAGTATGGTCCCTAACAGGGCCACTTCATGTCTTTAGTATGTGTTCAATGGGGATCTTCTGCAATGAGTGTCATTGTCGCCTGTGGCATATAGACTACTCAGAGGTGATCTGTGCCTTGCATACAGGGCAATGTGTGTCCCTGTTTGACTGCATATGCTGCCTATCTGTAGTAGGTATAGTAGATGGGTAACTCACTGTAAGGACATTGATCTCGTAAGTGACATTAGTACTACATGCTTGTGGGAGAGGTTTGTCTAGCAGACTTAAACACACCCTTAGAACCCTGCCTAATGGCACATAGAGCACCTCAGTGCACCTCACCACATGCTATCTGTATGATTGGCTGGGCAACTATCATCTCTACACTGGGCATCTGCTTGTGTCCCTCTTGGACTGGGGCAATATGTGCTGATCCTGTAACTATGGGTATAAATATGTCTATAATTGTGAAGGCTGTATGGCCATTATATTAGTGAAGTTCAAACATCCTATTGTTCCATAACATGAAGTAAAATGCTCTAACAGGCTCACACACAAATATGGCTACATTGAGGCTAGCACTACTTCCAATCACTGCATACAGGACACATCAAGGCACACACATAGTGCAAGTTGGCTGTATGTAGATTAGAACACTTACCTATGTAGTGGTACACACTACAGATGACAGTACGTGATGCATGCAACACACCTCATGTCTGCTAGTACTATCAGTTTAGGACATATGATACTGGATGATATCAGCAGGCTTTATTGTGGTCAGTCTTGGGTGGGCCACATCACACGCTACAAATAAAATCCTGCAAAACCCTACCTATTTCTAAGTTACCAGAGTGATCAAATCTATGCCATATCGACATACACACACACACACACACACACACACACACACACACACACACACACACACACACACACACAACAAGTAGCCTTAAGTGAGATCGGTACCCCTACCCATGTAGTCTTACACACTATAGCTCAAAATACTTATTGCACATGCCATGGCTTAAGTCCTATACTATACTGTCAGCTGGTAGTCTTAAGGTGGATGACATCATCAGGCCTTGTAGAAGAGGGGAGTTTGGAAGCCAGCAGCATGTTACAGGGCCAAAAAGTGCATAACCATTGTCAGTGGATAGTCCTTCAGGACATGTCAGTTGTTTTGCAGGGGGATGCACACACACACACACACACACACACACACACACACACACACACACACACACACACACACACACACACACACACACACACACACACACACACACACACACACACACAAACCAAGTGGCCTGGAGTGAGATTAAACACCCTACCTAACTAATCTTACAAATTATAGCAGCCAGTACTTATCACACATGCCGCAGCTTAAGTCTAATATTACACTCTCAGCTGGTAGTCTTAAGGTGGATGACATCATCAGGCCTTGTAGAAGAGGGGAGTTTGAAGCCAGCAGCATGTTACAGGGCCAAAAAGTGCATAACCATTGCCAGTGGATAGTCCTTCAGGACATGTCAGTTGTTTTGCAGGGGGATGCACACACACACACACACACACACACACACACACACACACACACACACACACACACACACACACACACACACACACACACACACACACACACACACACACACACACACACACACACACACACACACACACACACACCAAGTGGCCTGGAGTGAGATTAGAATCCCTACCTACCTAGTCTTACACACTACAGATTACAGTACTTATCGCATACACCACAGGTTAAGTCTGTTGTATATGTGATTGCAGGCACAGTATTTGTGCATTACACAAACTAGGCTTGTGTTGAACAGAATCAGTGGCCTGCAGAGTGATATTGGTTTGTACTGTTATCTGCATCTAGTATCCTAGCAATGAGATAACCTCTATTATCCTAGCTACATGTGTACAGTTACCAGTATGGCCATATACGGCTGTTTGCACTTAGATATGCAAACTTGCGGGCAGGAGCAATGTGCCCTGTCCATGCTTGCATTGACAGCATGATACATTACCCCACCTGCTCACCTGAGTCTGTCTAGTTGGTAACATACAGCAGGCATAGGTGTCTGTAGGCAAGTGGATTATGTATTGTCGCACCCTTAGTTTGGATCCTTTTGAGCAACAGTATGGATGTTTGATAGTGCAGATTTACTCATCATTATTAGGGTATGTAGGAAAATACAAACATCCACATGCATATTTATGTATATAACGGGGATGTATATATAAATGTAGCTGTGTGTGTGTGTGTGTGTGTGTGTGTGTGTGTGTGTGTGTGTGTGTGTGTGTGTGTGTATGATATTTATATGTGTTATGTAGATATATGGGGAGTATCTATGTATCATTTGAATATATATAGCTATATATATTGGTATATATCTATTTATCACTACATAGAGATAGATATATTATGTGTGTGAGAGAGATAGTGACAGATGGATATGTATACATATATATCTGTATGTATAGACATAGCTATTCATAACTGGTCATTTTGATGAAGGGGCAACAGAAGTGCACTCATTTTAACTAAATGTATGGGCATGCCCAGTGGGACTGTTAGTGCTTCTAATAAAGTGACTCCAGGCCACAACTACCTATACTCCAGTCCAGGATTTTGTGTTACAGACAATGATATCTGTCCCTGTTTCCGCAGTACTGCACTTCACTCAAAATGTCAACGGCATGCCCCAAATGTCTGCTGTACTTAATATGTGGCTGAGGTTCATAATGTTACACCACACACAGACTGACAGCCTGTGAAAACACCAACACAATAATACCTCACATGCAAAAGATGTGACTACTTTCAGATTAGAACCATCAACACCATCACCCATACTAACTTTCATAGTCCACTGAGCAAAACAGGCTGCCAGACAGAGATGTGTTATTCATCACACAATCAACAGCATAAATATGTGCATTGTTATTCCTGCATTAAATATGACATAGACTGTGTGATCAAGTCCTATTTTATAGCCCTGAGATTGCTTGGTCTGCTAATATGCCATTTCTGACTTACTGTTAAAGTAGTTATATGGGGACACTGCTGTGTTGTGGGTGGGGGAACAACAGCACATGATCTTCTGGGATAGACAGTAGTCCAAATATCCTGTGACCCCACTGTTTAACATCTCCCTTGACAGATGTAGTGAATATTCCAACCATGAGGCCTAGTGATAATTAGGGAACACATACTATTGGACTGGGTATCTGTAGTCCCATGTGGATGTTACTTCTGTCCACATAGCCCATAATATTTGCAGCAGATCCATACATTTTGCATCATATTATAGCAATCCTTACAAGTAGTGTGTAGGTTAGAGACTTAACTTGTGAATGCAGCAGTTGACATTACTTTAGTTCAGGGCTGACTCTGTGTGATGCAAGCAGTACACAGCCAATACATGGATAAGTACAGGTTGTGTGGGTTGCCTGGCATCAACAATTTTAATATATGTATGTGAGTAGGAGTAAGGTGTCAGTCCCTAAGGCCCTACGTTGTCAGTGAATGCGCTATTTGTTGTCTCTTTGCCAAAGCTAGGGCATACTGGGGATGCCTATATCTGGCTACAGGGACATCATTGGGGGTTCCTCCTCTGAGTCCTCTTGTGATTGTGGCTGTGGTGACCTAGGCACTTGTGGAAGGCTGTGGATTCCTTCCCTTTGCTGATGCTGCTGCAGCCATTCCCACAGGATCATATTGTGTAGCATGGCACATGCTGTGAGCACTGCACTGCTCCACTAGATATATCAAGGCACCAAAACTGTACCCATTGCAATTGATGTAGATTATAACCTCCACACCGGGTGGTGAGTTGATGTGTACATGAGTGGAGTCTATGGCACCCAGTACCTCAGGGTAGCGTGCTACATGGTAGAAGTGTTGCATATTGCTGGCCCTCACCTCAGCGTTGAGGGGAAAACAAATGTGCTCACTGCCATGTGGTAGCATGACATCCAGGAAATAGTGGAGTACCCTGGCAGCAGATGACTGTGAGACCTCCATCATGTCCCCAGTTGGTCTTTGGAAAGTACCTACAGCTAGTATTCTAAAGGCTAAATATACCTTTGTTTTCACCGGGATGGGTTCCCTTCTGTTGGCTCTGGGTCTGAGCTGAGGGTGGCAGAGCTCACTGAGTTCTTGTAGTATGTCCCTGTCCACCCTGTAGTGCTCTATAATCTCCAGCTCATGTAGGTCCTGGAAAATTACCCTGGGCCTGAGCACTCTTCTCCTTCTCTGTCTAGGCCTATTGTCCATACAGACAGCAGTTGGCAGAGCAGCTCTCACCCTCAAATTCTTCAGTCCAGCAGTAGCAACATGTGTTCTCAGAATTCTTCAGCATATAGTACTGCATGTACACTTAGGTTTGGAATGCTGCATAGAGCTTCTCTGTGTTTGTGCTTACTGTAATTTCATCCACCAGCCTAGTATATCATTAACAGTGTATTAATAGCCTAGCCTCTAATAATTATATCTAAACTAATAATTAATAAAACTCATTAATTAATATATGTCAAACACTATGCGCAATATCAATTTTATATATATATAATACAACTAGCTCAAACAATACATCACCCAGACTTCAACACCCAGCATGCTAGCAGTCAGTGTAATAACCCTTGACACAACCTCAAACATCTAAACAAAATCAGTACACAAAAATACACCCCCTCCTAAACACCTATGCAAAGCTGTGTTACACACACTGTAACTTGCTGGTAGGCTGAAATAAGCTGCTGATATGTGCTAGTGTGCCCCCTGAATCCAGCATGTCTCCTCTAACTGTGGCCTACCAAACCCCTGCCTCTGGCTAACTCTTGACATGATCAGCTGTCACTGAGCATTCAGTAACTCCACCACAAACACATATGGATCAGTATGGATCAGTCGAGTAACTCCACCACATTCAGCGCTCACACAGTGCAAACAGCCAACCAAATGCACAGGATACCCACAGCCATACCTGTAACAGCCAATGTATTTATTTTTTTTTTTTTTTTTTTTTTTTTTTTTTTTTTTTTAATTTTTTTTGTATTTACTGTTTTACATTTTTTTTTTTTATTATTTTTTGTAAAACAAATTTTTTTTTTTTTATTTTTTTTTTTTATTTGTTTTAATTTTTGAAAACAATTTTTAAAATTTTGTTCTGTTTCTGAAATGTATTTATTTCTTTCTTTCCATTTATTTACATTTTGTTATGCCATTTCTATCCATCTATTTACATTTTCTTCTTTCCATATATGTACACCACTTACACTTGACATCTTCTGCTGTGCCCTGCTTACAGGATCTCTTTCCCTGTACATCTTTCCATATGACCACTCTGCTGCCTGATTTGCATGAGATTTACATGCTTATGAGGTGATTTTTATGCCATGGAAGCTTGCTGTATTGGTGCATTTGAATCTGGAAGCAGTGCTGCCTGGTGTGCTAAAAACAGCGAATGCCATGCTAAAAAAAAAAAAAAATGCCATGCTTGAAAAACAAATGGCCTGGTTAATAAAAAAAAACAAAGCAAGTACAATAATCCCAATGTTTTAAATCCAGATAGATACACCCAACTGACCCAAAGATACTACAGCATTGATAATCCCAATGCATGCTGGTATAATAATATAATAAACAGCTGTAAGTATAGGTAATAAAAGTGCAGCAATTACAGCTTTAAATTTTTAACCACTTTCTTATTTAAGTTTTTAAAAGTTTATCTCATACACTAGGCCATATTTTTATCTTTAAAAACCATTTTTATTTTTATGGTCATTTTTAGTCTCATTAGTTTGTCTACATGTTTTTTTTTCCTACTTTTTTCATTCAGTTTTCAGGGCTCACTTTGGTGGCACTTTCATTTTGTCTCACATTTTTATTTTTGGCTATCAGTTTAATATTTTTTGCTTTATTTTACTGCTATCTCAGCTCATTTTTTCATTTTAATGATTTTACCTGCTCATTGTGACTTGACCATAAGATTGTAATTTGACTTACCCAAAAATTTGCAAATTGCAAATTACAGTTCTAACAAGTAAAACAAGTTCTTTGTCTTGCTCTCCATGGAGAGGATTCTGGCTAGGATTAGTTGGCTTTGTTGGCTTGTGGATTATTAATTTTTAATTTTCAATGTCATGTAATCAACAAACTAAATAACAATCTTGTTCTAACTAAACAAGTCAATGATAGCAATTGTGCATTACAAGGGCCTGGTGAACAATGACATAGCTGCAATTTAAGACAGTAGTTAAGGTTTGACACTAAGAGGAAACTAAGCAATTGAAGCTAAGCTGGCACTTACTTTATAATGTTTGGTTATTTTATGGACATTTTTCTTTCTGATTTATCTTTCTTCCTATTTTATTTGATGTAACTGATGTGTCTGTCCTCCCCTCTGTCTGTCTTGTGATCCCTCCCTGATTCTTTCTAAAAGGTGTAAAAATAAATGAAAACAACTGCTGACTACTGATAATAAACAACACTTGTGTGTTTCAGTTTCTTATCCAGCAGTGTGGCCAGCACATCCATGATGCTGAATAACAGTTTATGATTCAGGATCTCTAAAATTAGTTCACTTAAGTTTTTTTTCTTTTTTTTATTTTTATTTTTACACATATACACACTTATTTATCATATTTATACAACATTATATATTATTTAATATGATTATATATATATATATCAGCATATATCAGCAAAACATGTTTTTCTTTGTTTTTTTTCTTATGGCAGATGTATATACATGCATTTACCTGCATTTATCTCTCTCACACTCACTGTGAATTTGTTAAGACTGTTGTGAAATGAAAAAAAAAAAAAAATGGCTGGCTTAGAGCTGTCCCCATCTTGGAAACCTCATCTGGAGAACTTTTTTCTTTTAATGCCTTTTTTTAAATTTTTTTTTTTTTTTAAATTAGCTGTGTTCTTTGTTCATTCATTTATTCTGGAGGAGCTATGGGACTTGCTAATTGTTCATCATGATTCAGTAACATTGTACCTAGGTCAAAGCTACTAGCATCTGCACTCACAGTTGTCTGTTTTATGATATCAGCATTGTAGTTTCATCATCTAGTATCCGGTGTCTTTTCTTGAACAGGTATCCCTGAACTCTTATGTTGAGGAGAATAAAAAATGGAAAAATACCAACTTGGTACTTGTCAACTATCTAAAATGAAGAGCACATAAAATAAAAACAGTTTTCTGTTTTAAACTTTAGCAAACCACTTGCTACAAATACAAATGCAAAATGTGCAAAGTGGTTTGCTATAATTAAAAAAACATCCACTAAGCTCTGGTGATAAGCATAGCCTGTTCTCCCTGAGCTTGCACTGGACCCTTCCCCCATTTGGGCACTTCTCTATTGAGGATCAAGGTCTGTTTTACACAATCTTGATATTGCATTCCTCAAAAAAAATAATAAACAAATAAATAAAAAATAAAATAAAAAATAAAACAATTATGAAAGAAATGGAGGATCCCACACTAGCAGGCGTAAGAATAGTGCTAAGGAAAATGAAGTAATTTAAAGCAGCAGGCAGAGATGAGATCACTGCAGAGATGATAAAGATGTCGGGTGAGCTAGGGGAGAAATAGGGTCTGAGGATACTCATAGCAGTATGGAGAGAATGGCATATCCCAGATGACTTGAGAATAAGCAAACTAATTCCAGTGTGTTCAAGAACAAAGAGGATATCCCCAACTTTGGGCAATATAGAGGTATCAAACTCCTATCATACTGCACGAAAGGTCCGGAGAGGGTGACTGACAATCAAATACTCAAAGTAGTAGAAGCTAAGATGGGAGATGAACAGTTTGGTTTCAGATCAGGATGCACCACAATTAACCCAATGTTTGCAGTGAGACAGATAGCTAAGAGGAAATTAGAGATGAGTAAAGATTCCAACTGGGCATTTCTAGACTTGAAGAAAGCATATAACAAGGCTCCAAGAAAGCTGATTTGGGCAGTGCTGCAGTGGTTCAAAGTCTCAGAAACATTGGTAGGATTAGTGCAGGCTATGTACAAGGACCAATGACTCAAGTATGAACAGTGTTCGGTTTCCCAGAGGGGCTCCCAACGGGAGTGGGTGTGCATCAGGGCTCAGTTCTGAACTCTCTGCTGTTCATACTGGTGATGGACTACATCAGCAAACAGGTTGGTGGGGATAGATCCACAAAGTTTATGTATGCAGGTGATGTAGCATTACAGGCAGAATCTGAGCAAGAACATCAGCAAAGGATAGTTTTAGTAATAAATGGAGGACAAGCATCATCCTCACTTATTCATTGGACTTTAATGACAACAAGAGGGCAATCAAGAACAACTGGTGCATTATTACTGAAAAAAAGACTCTGAATAAGATCCTCCCCCAAAAAATGGCCTTTACCATCCATAAAAGCAGGAGTATAAGATGCTATGTAGATTGAAGAGTGCCAGTAAAGAACTTGCAACTTAGGAAAGCCACCTATCAATGTGGGCCACCTTTCTGGAACTATTGCAGATTCATGAGCACCAAATTTCTGGAACTATTGCAGATTTATGAGCAATCAGAACACTTATTTTTGTCCCAACAACCAGAAGAAATATCGGAGCAGATGTGACTGTAATTGCAACTCTGACACAATGGTATACAGAGCACAATGCAAACTTTATCCAGCTTTTTATGTGGGAAGGACTATCAATAAGATAAAGACAAGGACAGTACATCATTAGACTGGCATATGTCAAGGCACCCCTGCCCATTCCTTGGCCAAGCACCTTAAGGAAAATGTTGGACACAACACCTTCACTTTTCAGGTCATTAACAGGATCCACTATGAAGACCTAGATAACAATAGAAATGGCAGACAAAAGGAGGTGGAATTAGAATGGCATATTTGACTGAAAGCAGGAAAACCACCAGGCATCAATGCCTCATTTTCTATTACTGAACTTTAGGAAATTGGACCACAGCAATTTTTAATGAAATTGACTGAATGACCAGAATATATATATATATATATATATATATATATATATATATATATATATATATATATATATATATGGTTTACAATCAAAACTTGGGAACTGCATCGGTCGACTGGCATGTGGTCGACTTGCATTTTCCAAGTCGGCATAATGTTGAACCAAAAATGATTGACTACACTACAGCGAACAGGTAGTGCAGGTCGATATTTTGGGTTTGACATTGTGTAGGGAGGTTGCAGTTGAGTGAAGAAAAGGGAATTAGCCCATTTCCTCACTGTAGTGCCATCTCGGAGTTGGGATATTTAATGTGCAAGGGGTGTGGGGTATAGCAATTAATGTACCATTGACCGTTGAGTGTGACAGTGTGTTAATGTGCATAGCATGGGTGACTGACGTCACCTCTTGCTATGTCGAACTCATCAAACCAGGAAGTTTGGGTATGTTATTTCTGACATTCTGCCTTTGAGACGTGTCAGAAATCGACATTTTCCATCAACATTATGGTCATTCGATGGAAGCATTTTCAAGAATATGATAATAAACATTTATATATTTATATATATATATATATATATATATATATATATATATATATATATATATATATATATATATGTGTGTATGCTTTTTGTCATATTTCTCAGTGAACTGGATTAGTTTTTATAAAAAAAGAAAAGAAGAAAGAAAAAAGATTAAAAATATAACCCCAACAGCCTAGACAGGGTTATCTCTTATTTGGTTAAATAACTACCAAGTAAACTCCATGTCACCAAGAAGGCACCAAATCTTTAGCAATATCAGCACATTGGCATAGTGGCACAACAGATAGAGATGTCACCTCACAGCAAGAGGTTCTCCAGTTCGATTTTTGGTCATCATACCCAGCAATTTTTATTCTTTTTTGTTTTAAGCTAGGAATGTAATTTGCTGGAAGGCAGTATCTGTATCTAGCCAATACGTAGACTGGTTTCATAATAAAGAATAACCGTACTGTAGAAGGTGATAGATTAAGGCACAAGATTTTAAAACAAAAACAGACTTGATTTTGCTTTTCAACCACAGTTTGCTGCACTTAAGTTTAAGATTTTTTTGAGTGGATTTATCTTTCATTAGATGCAATTGTAATATAGCTGTTAAGTCTTTGGAATCAGGTTAAATTAGTTTGGCAAGGCAGAGTTCTAGTCCATGCCCCTAGCAGTGATTCATCCCCCACTGATGGCACTACCCCTGAGGGCGGACATATCTGAAAGAACACCCCATATAAACAACTGAAATAAGTGCATGTTTTTAAAAGCTCTAATGCATTTCCCAAGCAGCTCCCCTCTGCACGTAAACTACTATTTATTTCCATGTACTGGTCAATTTTCTTCATGTATATCCTGTAGCACTCTAACCATCTCTTCCTTACTCTCAGTGGAAGTAGCCTGGGCCTGAACTATGTCATTACAAACATGCTGCTATGCACAGAAGGCTTTGCGTGTCTCTGGAGCTAACTGTGAAATATGTCTTCACCTAATAACCCTGTGTACAGGCGTAACACTGGATACTACTTCTTCAAGAAAGGTTGTCTCTTTAGCAAGGGGTTCAGACTGTGCACAGGAAGCAGGTGATGAGCTATATGGTCCCCCTTGCTATAATGCCATTTCTTCCTTATGCCGAGTGTCTAAGCCTGTCACACTGCCTATGGCATTATCAATGTGTTGTTGTGTAGGGGACCTGCCAGTACACATTGAGATTATGTGCCTCTGTCCTGAGGCTGTGTTATAAGAATGATGTTTACTGTCATCATCCACAGTCATTCTGCTATCACCATCAGAAATAATTAATGATATGGTTAATATGAATGGAGACAGCTATATAACTTTTCTCTTACAGCTATAATGTCCACATTTACCACACAGTGTTTGTTTACCAGTTGATGTTGATGTTGATGGAGTGCCTAACCATGACATATTTAAGGGTTATATTTACACAAGCACCACAGCAAGTTCACCTAGCCTATAAGTAGCAATGGCAGCCAAACATTATAATTCTCTACTGCCTGGATGTGGATGTTGGTAATGTCTGAAAATACTGGTGTTCATGATTTCTTCACTATCTTCTTCTGCATCAAAGTCATTGCCCCTTATAGAAAGCAGATACTCTCCATCAGTTGTTGAAGATTGGGCAGTAGAAGGCCCACTACCAGTGCTGTTACAGGCAATTGCATTCTGTCTAACCTTTGCCCTGGCACATCCCAACAGGTATTAGCTCTTTTTCTACATAGTACCAGGGTGCAATTCCTTTCCATTCTAGTATTTATGACAGTTATTACTTGATTCCTCACCTTAGATTGCTCTGCCTATTTTGGACCATCATTTCCAAACATATATTTTCCGTATGTTCAAAGTGCATTGATAAAGATGTAGTTTTGCTAAGGACTGAAGTTGTTTATCCTGCTCCTCACTCCTTAATGCTGCAGCATTTTTAACCTAAAAATGCAGGTTTGCGAAAAATAGAGTCCTACTCTGTCTGAGTGCAATCATTTCTGAGGCATGCATTTCATTCCGGAACAATTGCAAAAAACAAGTGAAGTATTATTCATGATGTTTTAGTTTTCCTTGCCTTTCTGCTGTTTTCTGTGTTGTTCATTTATCACTTGTGTTATCTAGAAGACTGTGCAAAGTGAAATGTATACCTATGAGGCTTTGCAGGAAGGGTGAGAGAAACAGATTAAGTATTTTCTCCTGTATTTAATCGTTCAGTTACAATAATGTAGCCTGTACTTTGGTCCTGATCATCTCTATTGCCAGAGACCACTGTCTGCTGTAACTCAATGTACCTATACAAAGACAATGAACAGAGCATTGAATATGACACTTTACATATCCCAAACAATTTCAGATAGAATTACAGTACTATTGCCAGATTTCCTGCCTTACCAGTAATTCAGAGGCTATTCCTGAAGATGTCACACTGAAATAAGCTAACTGCATTTTTTCAATAATTTTAAGCTACGTGTTGCCTTTTGTAAAGCTTTTTATTCAATTTTTTGATTTTCCCTCGATCTTGGCATTAACACAAAGCCCAGCAGCTATCAAAATAGCAAACTGAAAAAAGATTGTTGAACTCTTGGCCCAGTTTAAGAAGTTGTTATGCAAATTATGCACTGCTGCACTTAGCTGTATGAATCACATCAAAGGTCATATGTGTAAATACTTCTAATGATATTACTCAGTTCTTGCTGCTGTGGATGAGCCACAAAGTGCTCACTCACACACCTAGGCACCGAGTGAGCTTCAGCCTAATGGTGCAGTGTGGATGCATGTGAAATTTAGTCTGGGAATATATAAGCTTTTCTGTACCCAGTGGCTACATGTCCAAGGAGTATGGGGCTACAATAAGTGAAGTCACAAAGTGGGTGTGGTTCGCAATCCACTAATCTTAGTTTCATACTTACCTCATTATTGTCTTTTGAACTTGGTACAAGCGGCATTCAATCTGTTAAAGCCCAATGTCATTCCCAAAGTTGGTCTGAGAAAGAGACCAAAATTCTCCTTCACCTGCTGCAGGCATTGTTCCTAGAAAAGTTGGAGGGTGATGTAGCTCATGGCACCTGAAAATAATCAACATTTGGTTGGAGCTGAGGTTCATCTGAAATCAGTGGTTGGTATTCCCTGCTTCAGAGAACAATGTCAGTCACCACAGGTATGATGATCTGCAGAAATGTACAGGAGACCAGCTGGCTCAGTGGGTTTCAGTAGTACAGGAAAAGGGTGGGCTTTAGTAGTACAGGAAAAGGAGCCAGAGTTCCATAGTAAGTACTCCTTTTATTCCGTATTGCACCACTATATAAGAACTGGTGGCAGTATACAGGTATCAAACTCTTGTTATGTCTGCATGGTAGTGTTGAAGAGTGTGACTGATAAACAAATACACAGAGAAGAAGAAAGTAAGAAGGTAGATGAGCTGTTTGGATTCAGATCAGGATGCAAGAGAACTGCTGTCTATAGTTAGCCAGATAATGGAGAAAAAGCCAGAGATGAGGAAAGAGTCCAACTGTGCATTTTCAGACTTGGTGTAAGCATATGACAAGGTCCCGAGGAAGCAGATTTGGGCAGTCTTGAGATGGTTTGAAATCCTGGAATCATTGGTAGAATTAGAGCCATCTATGTACCAGGACCTAATGGCTCAAGTACAAGCAGTGTTCAGACTCACAAAGCATTTTTTCATTGGGAGTAGGAGTTGGTGTACATCATGCTTCAGATCATAGCCCACTGTTGTTTATAGTGGTGATGTACTACATTAACAAACAGGTGAAAGGAGGACAGCTCAACAAACATGCTGTATGCAGGCAGTGTGGCATTACAAGCAGACACTGAACAAGAACTTTGGCAAATGACAAGGGAATGGGATTTCAACTGAAGGTACATAGGATGAAAATGAGTAGAGATAAGACAGTTGTAGTGGCAGCAAATGGGGAAAATCAGCAGAAGCTGAGAACTGACATAGAAAGGAAGCTAGTGGAAGAAGTAAACAGCTTGAAGTATCTGGGAGGGGAGGTTGAGGAGAAGGGAAGTCTGAATGAGAAGGTCAAAGGTAGAATCTGAGGGGCTACAGCCAAATGGCCGTAGAATGCCAAAGAAGCTTTAAAATATGTTTATTTACTGTAACCCTAAAATCATCAAATCTTTTATTTGTCAAGATGTGGATATATATGTTCTTTTTATCTACTATTTTATTTGTATCATAAACTGCCAGTAAACAATAAATAAAGCAGTTGATAAAGCAACACTGCACACCTACCTCTGAACAAAGTGAACAGTCAATCTCGGAGCTAGTATATAAGTATCAAGGAGTGTGGGGATCCCCACTGCAAAAAAGTCAAGAAAGAAGTCTTTTTTTCTCAATATATTAGATTTTGACTTCACATGTTTGCTAATATGCTTTAAACAGAGTAGGTCATTCACAGAATTGTACTTCCTTCATAAATATATATATATATATATATATATATATATATATATATATATATATATATATATATATATATATTTTAATATTTTATTTTAACATTTGATGTGAAGTTGTTAATCTCGCAGATTATTCTCACTGATGTGTTGGAGCCGATCCTCGGCTCGGACACGGCCGATAGCAAGCTCAAGGTTTGCCAGTAGCTCAAGACCAGCCCCTTATCCCATCATGCACTGCTAGAATTACCTCAGATCTAGTTTGCCACGGCAAGAGAGATCTCGGTGATCCAGATAGCTCGGACCATTTTAGAAACAGAATTAACAGCAAGTTTTTAAAAAGTTTCATTTTTGATATATTTATGTACTGTGTTAGTTCCATTAATTTTAAATAGTTTAGACAGTTTAGATAGTTTAAATTGTTTTAAATTAGGGACTTGTTGGCTTTTTAGTTTGTGTGGGCCTTTAGCCCCTTTCCCTACTATTAATCCCTTTAGCAGTTAGGTTTTCTTCTGTGGGACTTTTAGTCCCATATTTGTATTATATTTTTATTTATATATATATATATATATATATATATATATATATTACTGTTGTAGATAGTGCCCGGGTTGGGCTTAGTTGTTTGTGAATCTATTTACTGTTTTTCTCTCAGTATGTCAGAGGATAGGGAGAAATCCCATCCCAAATCATGTTTTAAAAAATACCCAGATTGTGGGCAGAAAATGTCCATCACTGACGGACATATTCAATGTGTCTACTGCTTGGGGACAAAGCACCTCCAAGACACCTGTAGCATTTGTCATTCCTTCTCTTCAAGAGTCCTCCTGGAGAGAAGGAGGAAACTTACAGAGAGAGGATTGCTACAGCAATCTTTCTCAGAGGTTTTGAATAGCCATGAAGGTGCTAGTACGTCTTCCAAATCTTCAAAATCCAAGTCTTCAGATAAGGTATCCAAAAAGGCTAAAATTTCAGAAGGAGGGTCATCGGTTCCACAGTCATCGAAGCAGAGTGTACCTTTGATTCGGAGCCAGCTCTCAGTATTGGAGCCGGTCTCCGAAGTTCCTTCTTCACCTCTGCTCCAGTCAGCACCTTCAGTGCATTCAGCTAAGTCTTCAGTCAGCCTTTTGGATTTGGACATGGATCGGCTAGTGCAGAAGCTTTTACAGGCACCAGGACCTGCCAAATTGTTGTCGGCCCCGACCAGCTTGTCGTTGCCGAAGACCATGGAACTGAACTTGTCTACTTCTCCTCCAAGCCGTACTGGACTCTTGGAGCAGAGGGAAGTCGAACTGATGGTGGTCGGACCCTTGGAGCCGATATCCGCTCTGGAGTTATCAGGTCCATCTACTCGGATGTCCTCGGCACCGACCACGGGCTCTAGGAGCCGACGCTCTCCAGTTGGGTCTGGGGAGGATAGTCGCACCGACTTGTCAGTGCCAACTCTCCCTCTCAGGGCTTCATCTCGGATGAGCTCGGCTTTTACCTCAGGCTTGGAGCCCAGGGTTTTGGTGCGGGAGGATAGGACGGTACTCTCAGGTCCGTCCACTCCTCCTCATCGGAGCCATGGTTCCTTTGATGCTATGAGGAGAGTTTTGTCTCCAAAGACAACATCAGCATCGGTTCAGCTTTCCCTCTTCCCTCAAGGTCCTGTGTCTACTTCTGCATCTACTGACCCCTCTAAGCGTAGAGACCCTGAGCCTCAAGTACCCCCACAGGGTGTCCCCTGCTCTTCTGAGACCTCCCCAGACCCCCCCCCCACTGAGGAGGTGCCCAGAAAAAGACTGTGCAAGAGGTGGCATTTAGACTCCCCACAGGAGTCTTTGACATCTGACATGGACTTAGATGAGTCAGAAGGGTCCCCTCGGTCCCCCTCTGAGGATATCTCTTTTGCAGAGATACTAGAGATCCTTAGTCAGAGGGGCGAATGGCAGTCCAAGACCCCTACTAAGGATGAATCTGTGCTCTTGAAGGCTTTTGGGTCTCAACCTTCCACTTCTTGAGTGTCTCTGCCTTACAACGAGCTCATGGATCTGATCTCTCGTAAGGCGTGGGAGTCACCGGAGGCCATGGAACCTGTCCCTCGTAGATCCAATAAATTCATATCTGCCCCAGTCGATAAACCTTTTTTGACAAAAGAAGTACCTGTGGATGCCATGGTGGTGGCTGCAGCCACCACAAAGGAAGTATCTGAGACATCCTCTTCTATCCATCCCCCTAACAGAGATTCTAGGGTTATGGATAGATATGGGAAGCACATGTTTAGTTCATCGACTTTTTCTCTGCGATCACTGAACTACTTGACCCATTTTACAAGACTACAGAGAGATCTCCTGAAAGAGCTAGGAGATACTGTCCAGGGTACAGTAGCAGCAGGAGTGGCCGACAAAGTCAAAGCCCAGCTCGCTACCCTTAACTCAGTAGTGAACTCATCCATGCGTCTCATATTCTATGTAGCTGATGGTTCGAGTAGAGCCGCTAGTTCAGGCATTGCTCTTCGCAGACAAGCCTTGATGCATTTCTGTTCCTTTGCAGAACCCTTCAAGTCTTCTTTTATTAATACCCCATTTGATGGCTCATCACTGTTTGGGCCCAAAGTAAAGGAAACTTTAACCAGGTGTGAACAGGAAGGCAAGACTTTATCTGCTATTGGGGTCCGCTTTTCCACTCCTACTCGGCCCTACACTAAGGGCCCTAGGGGGGGAAAGATGTGGTTCTGAAAAACTCAGGCAGCCTTTCATGACACATGTGGTGAAACCCCCTCTAGAGGCAGAGGAGGGGGTTATAACGGAAGATGCCGCCCCCGTGGCAGTGGGGGTCCGCAGCAACAGGGTGACAGGGGTCAGTTCTCTGGTCAGTCCTACCAGGCTCCTGAAAGGGGGCCCGACTGTTCAGCTCTGGAGGCAGTCGGGGGTCACTTGTCTTTGTACTCAGAAGCCTGGATAAACATAACATTGGATACTTGGGTACAAAGCATCATTTCCAGAGGATATTTCATACCGTTCTTTACCCCTCCCATTCCTATCAAAAAAATCCCAGATGTTCCACCCAATCTCAGGGAACAAGCAATCGTAGAGGTCCACAGATTGCTAGAAAAAAAAGTCATCCAACCAGTCCCAGCAGACCAAGTCGGATTCGGAACTTACTCAAGATTCTTTTTGGTACCAAAAAAAAACAGAGGACTGGAGACCTATCTTGGACCTCAACAGACTCAACAAGTTCATAAAGAAAGAAAAGTACTGAATGGTCACACTTCAATCCATTCTTCCCTTTTTATGGAAAGGTGATTGGATGTGCTCCATAGATCTCAAGGACGCATACTATCACATAAAGATGGACAGATGCTCCAGAGATCATCTACGCTTCCAGCTGGGAGCCAATCATTATCAGTTTTGAGCCCCTCCCTTTGGTCTCACTTCAGCCCCCAGAGTGTTCACCAAATGCATGGCAGTGGTCACGGCTCACCTGAGGCGTCTAGGATTCCAGGTGTTTCCATACTTAGACGGCTGGCTCCTCACCGCTACCACCAGGCATCAATTGACTCAGGCAACACAATACACTCTGACACTCTGCCATCAATTAGGCATTATGAACAACTTTGAAAAGTCTGCCTTATCTCCATCTCAGCATACTGTTTTTATAGGAGCAGAGTTAGATACCTCAACCACGACTCTACGTCTCCCTATTGAGAGTCTCTCTTCTTCGCCAAAACGTCAGCTCGCTGGTGTCAAAGAACAAAGCTACAGCAGCGGAGGTATTAAAAGTACTAGGTTTGATGGCGGCAGCAATCCTGGCTATACCACTCGCAAGGATGCATATGCAAATCCTTCAATGGCTTCTCTTCACTCAGTGGTCTTATCAGAAACTACCAATGCACCACATGATTCTTATCACGGATTCTTGCAGGAGAGACCTTCAGTGGTGGTTGACGTCTCTTCATGTTACAGTAGGGAGACCCTTAGTCCCCCCCCCAGTAGCCACTGTGACCACGGACGCTTCCCTGATAGGGGGGGGGGCATTTTCAGGGAAAGACTGCCCAAGGCACATGGACAGATCAAGAATCACATCTGCACATCAATGTTTTAGAGCTGAGAGTGGTACTTCTGGCATTGCAGTACTTTCAGGACTCTCTCCCTCTAGGGACTATTGCAATTCAGACCGACAACATGTCAGTAGTCTGGTACTTGAACAAGCAGGATGGAACCAAGTCTTACCCCCTTTGTCAAGAAGCCCTCAGGGTTTGGCAATGGGCTGTGTCGTCCCAGCATTTTCTGTTAGCAATACACATCCTGGGGAAATCCAACATCATAGCTGACAAGATAAGCAGGGCAATATTACTCCCTCATGAGTGGTCTCTCAATCAACAGGTTGTGGAGTTGATTTTCTGCAAATGGGGCCAGCCTTGCTGTGACCTTTTTGCCAGCCACATCAATTCAAAATGCAGAAGCTACTTTGACCTGATACCACCTCCCGGTCATCCCCCAAGAGATGCACTTTTACACGATTGGCCCCCGGGTCTCCTTTATGCATTTCCAGCCTTCCCATTAATGCCCAGATTTCTACAGAAAGCAAAATCTCTGGAAAGGAAGGTTATACTCATAGCCCCCTACTGGCCTCGACAGATTTGGTTTCTGTTTCTCCACCATCATCTTTTGGAGGATCCATGGATCCTGGACCCAGTTCCGGACCTTCTGACGCACCCGTCAGGGGACCTTCATCCTTCTCTACAGTCCCTGAAACTGACTGTTTGGCTAATCCACTTCCCCTAATTGCCAGGCTTCATTCAATTTCAGAAGATACCAGACATATTCTCTTGTCCTCTCACAAGCCATCTAACAGGAAATTATATGGCAGCAAATGGAAAAGGTTTTCAATATGGGCCAACACGCAGAACATTGACCATTTTCGAGCTCTGCTATCTTCGATTTTGGAATTTTTGACAAAAATTTTTAAGGAAGGGGCAGCAGCTGCTACAGTTTGAGTTCAGTTAGCTGCTATCTCAAATTATCACCTTGGTCTTGATGGCTCAAATATTATGAGCCATAAATTATCCAAAACCTTCCTTAAAGGCGTTCTTCATATGAGACCTCTGATCAAAATTCCCCTTTCTCCCTGGAATTTAAACCTTATGCTGTCTCAACTTATTCTTCCTCCCTTTGAACCAGCTTTTTCTTGTGCTTTAAAATTCTTATCATGGAAAACAATTTTTCTTGTGGCAATTACGTCTGCCTGCAGAGTGTCAGAACTTCAAGCATTATCCATCAGATCACCCTACATGATCTTCCATGCTGATAGAGTATCTCTCAGAATGAACCCCTCATTTTTACCTAAAGTCTGTTCTGAGACAAACATCAATCAGGTCATTGAACTACCAGTGTTCTTCCCCAACCACTCTAACAACTTAGAATATATGCTGCACAAACTTGATGTTCACAGACAGCTCAGATTTTATCTTGACAGAACTAAGGATTTTAGGAAATCAGATCAACTTTTTGTATCCTTCTCAGAAGCAAGAAAAGGCAATCCGGTGGCTAAAACAACCTTATCTAAATGGTTATCAAATTGTACATCTTTTGTTTATGAAAATGTGAACATGCCTTTAACGCACAAACCAAAAGCTCATTCTACCAGAGCTGTCTCTACTTCTTCTGCTTTTCAAGCTAAATTGCCCCTTGACGATATTTGCGCTGCAGCCACTTGGTCTAACGCTCATACCTTTATCTCACATTACAAAGTAGATAAGGCTTCTAGAGACAGGTCTTCCTTTGGTTCTACAGCACTGAAGAACATACTCCCATGAGCCACACAGGGTTGAGGGTGCTAGGGACGCTACCCATCAGTGAGAATAATCGGCGAGATTAACAACACATATAGAAGTTATGTACTTACCATAACGTTCCATGTGAGTTGTTTATCTCGCCTTTATTCTCACGTCCCTCCCTCCTTCCCTCTCCTGGCTGACTGTTGACTTAGAGGCTAATGCCATCCTGGTTATTCAATATTTCTCTTTCCCTTTGGGTACTCTTCTTCGTAGATATATATAAAAGAGTATGTATAGGTTGTATATACATATATATATATATATATATATTTATATATATATATATATATATATATATATATATATATATATAGACTATTATTTGCAGCAAACAAGATCTGTGGTAATTCTAGCAGTGCATGGTGGGATAAGGGGCTGGTGTCTAGCTACTGGCAAACCTTGAGCTTGCTATCGGCCGTGTCGGAGCCGAGGATCAGTTCCAACCCATCAGTGAGAATAAAGGCGAGATAAACAACTCACATGGAACATTATGGTAAGTACATAACTTCTATTTTACTGGGAAAGTCTGACTTGGAACAAAGCCAATTTTCAGCGGAGGCCAGGGGAGAAACAAGCCTGATATATATATATATATATATATATATATATATCTATATATATATCTCTATATATATAGATATAGATATATATATATATATATATATATATATATATATATATATATATATATATATATATATATATATATATATATATATATATATATATATATATATATATATATATATATATATATATATATATATTATATAGATATGAGAATATGATCTTTAGCTGTATACTCACATAAATTAAATGACCAAAAAAGTGGTTGATCCAAAAAAATAAAAAATAAAAACAGTATTTTTTTGCAGGAGGGCAGGGATGTCAAGCCCTCCTGTACTCCCCACTCCCCTTTCTAACTATATATACCAACTGCAAGACTGCCCTTCTTTGAGGAAAGGGCAAACATCCCAGTCCCTACTGTTTGTAATCTCGGACAGAAAACAAGCCGGCAGATTTGATCAGCTGATTTTTATTCAGCTGTGCCAGCTTTTTATCTATGTAATGATCACACAATTTGATCACCTAAACAGCACTCGTATGTATAAATATATATATATATATATATATATATATATATATATAGATATGTATGGAGGGGGGATGGAGAAATAGATAGATAGATAGATAGATAGATAGATAGATAGATAGTTAGATAGAGATATAGTTGTAGGTATGGTCTTTTATTAATTTTTCTAGTTTAAAAAAAAGCAATGCAATTATATTTAAGCATGTTAGTATGTTACATTTTTATAACTGTTGGGAAACTTTAGATGAGTGGGGATATGGGGTATATCACATACATTTTTAAACTAACTTGCTTAAGTTACTTTTTATTTCTCTTCTGCATTATGCCATTTTATAGATTTATAGGTGTGTCCTAGGCTAATGGTCCTGGAGCCTTTACAAGCCTAGCTCATAGGATTACCCTGGCATCTTACCACCCAACCTTAGTTCCTAATGCCTCTGTCGAGTAGAGCCACTGAAATGATCCCTGGGGTGAATTTTCTATTTCCCATCCACTCATCAAGATTTCTCTTGATGAGGGCCAGTGAGGTGCTCTGCTTGACATGTATGGGAAGTCTATTCCATAGCATGGGCAGTCTCTGGGTTATGAACCTGTCCCTCCAGCATGTTCTGTTGATTGTGGCAATGAGGTTGAGGTCTCTGGAGCATGTGGTGTGGATGGATTGGGATTTTCTTAGATGTAGCATTTCTAACAGAGCTAGGTCAGACATGGCTTTGTAAATCAAGCAGCGATTGCCTCTAAGTAGGTGATATGAGACAGAGAATAGTTGGAGTTTTTTGAGTCTGTCCATATAGGACAAGTGTTTAAGACCTAGGATCCTCTTTGTGAGGTACTTTTGTGGCCTCTCCAGTTGTTGCAGGTGTCTAGTGAAGTACGTGCCAAATGGGGCATTGTACTTGATGACTGGCCTAATGAGGGAAGAGTAGACCTCTTTCTTCCTGGATGCAAAACCCTTAGTAATGAGATGTGCCACATAGAAGTACTTTCTGACCACAGTGGCAGCATTGTGTCGAAAAGAGATGTTGCTGTCAACCTGTGTTCCCAGATCTCTTATAACGCCTTCTGTGTTCAGTGGACTACCATCAATGTGGTAATTCAAGGGAACCCGATTTTTCCCAAAGGGGATGAAGACACATTTTTTGGCATTGAGCTTAAGGCCATGGTTCTGACACCAGTCGTTGATCTCACTGAGGCCTTTCTGTAGGATGCCAACATCACTTGGGGAGTTAATAATAGCTCTCGATTTACAATCATGTGCGAACTTTGTCAGCCAGAGTCCCTTCGTGTTGGCCTGGACTTCAGAGAAGTCGATACCAGACAAGAAAAGACCCAGGATCGAACCCTGTGGGACTCCACTCATGACTGGTTGGCAGTCTGACTTGGAGTCAGCTACTTTCACACTGTGGGTTCTATCTATGACCCAGTTTGCAACCCACCTAGTGATATAGGGGTTGATGCTAGCTTAGTAAGTTTTTCTATGATTCCTGAATGGGGAATGGTATCAAAGGTCTCAGCCAGATCAAGGTAGGCTGTATGAACCACCTTACCTTCATCCACAGCTCTGGTGACTGACTCAAAGAAGTCGACCAAGTTGAGCAGGCATGATCTACCCTTCACAAAACCAAACTGTGTAGGATCCAGAGTTTGGAAATTCCCTATATCCTCATTTATTAGGTCCATATGAGGTGTTCCATCGCTTTGCATATCAGACTTGTCAGACTAATGGGGCGATAGTTCCTGGAGTCTATAGTCACTCCTCCTTTGTGGAAAGGGATGACTGTATCAGTGCGCCATTTGGTAGGGACAAAGCCTGAGGTGAGGCTGTGATTGAACAGGGCATACAGGTGAGGTGCCAGTTCCCTCTGTAATTCATGTAGAACACAGCCAGGTTTACTGGCAGGTCCCATAAAAGCTGTATTCTTGGCCTTGGACAGTGCTGTTTTAACCTATTTAGCAGTAATACTGGGTGCCTGGCAATCTGCTGGTATTGTGATTGGTCCTTTGGTGAGGGGGGGAGAGGGGTAAAGTTAGCACTGAATCTGTCTGTCAGTATATTTGCAATATCTGTTGGCTCAGTATAGGAGGTACCATTGTGTAGTAGCTCAGAGCAAATCTGGGTATTGCCATGGAGATTCTTTACATAACTATAGAAGGCCTTGTGGTTGTCTTTACTATCTGTTGCAATTCTGTTTTCATAGCTAACTTTAGAGGATTTGATGAGGGATCTCAACCTTTTGTTGAGGCTGATAAGGGAGGTTTTCCAGTCTTGGGACTTCACCTTATTCCGCATCAGTTTTCTCCTTATGTTTTAGAGTTTGTTTATGGCAGGGGACCACCAGATTGGCTTCCTTTTTTTTGAGGAGAGCATCTTAGTTCTATTGGGTATTGTGAGATCCATGCATTTGTGTATGTATTTGTACAGTGCATTGGTGTATGATTTGGCAGTTATGCAACTATTCTCCATTTGCAATGGGTGCTGTGAAGTTATCCACCTCTGTTTTTAGGAACCCAAAGTAAGCTTTGGAGAAGTTTTTCATGGTGGTTACCTTTGTTGGGTGGAGGTAGGAGGGATGTGGATTTCCAAGGTGATTAGCTTGTGATCAGATCTAACCAGGGAGGAGTTGACTACTGGTGTAGAGCAATGGTCGCCCATGTTAGCAATGACCAGGTCAAGGATGTTGGTACCTCTAGTGGGAATAAGAACAAGCTGGTCCGGGACATTGGAATTAATGATTTCCAGAAAGCGTTGGGCAAGTGTATTGTTACATGAGTAGTTTTCATAGTTAATGGAGGGGTAGTCGAAGTCACCCAGTATGAGAGTGTTAAGTTGGACCTTAATATTCTCCAGGGTGCTTAGAAATGTGGAGTGTGAATCTTGGGACATGGTTGGGGACCTATAGCAGGCTACGATCTGAATCACTGTCTTACCCAATGTTAGCTGCACCTGAAGTATCTCAGGTGCACTATGTTGGGCTACCACTCTAGAGATGTGTGCATCCTTTATGAATATGGAAACACCACCGCCTTTGGAGCTTCGGTTCAAGTTCTGGAGCAGAAAGGTGTGGAATGAGTTGTAGCCTGGTAGTGCAGGGGTGCTTTCTGCTGCCTTGAACCAGGTCTCTGTTACAGCACAAATGTTGATGTTGTCTATTTTAAGGAGTACTTCGAGCGAGTGCATTTTGAGATTTAGACTTCTAGTGTTGAGCAGCATGACCCTCAAATTGCATTTGTTTGTAGCTGTTGTAACACTATAATATAAATTGCACTTCTATCATAAACATTTAATAATATTACTGCATGCTATTGATGCTATTACTTGTGCTGAAATGACATGGTCATAATTTAGTTTAGCTGCTGATTTTTTTTTAGTCAGAAATGTAAATTAAAATGTGTTATTTGCATGTTGCACTACTAAGGGCTTTTGCAGCAACTTTCTGTAAGACATATAAAACGCTACTGATAATGTCCCGGGGATTTCCAGAACATTTTCTCAAGTTTTGTAAAAGCTACATCTGTAGGCACCACACACATAATAAAGCAAAGGGTTAGTGGGAGGAAGTTATTGATTACATGTTGGTTATTAGCTTTACATTATGCAAACTGCAATCCCTTTGGCCTTCATCAATAGTGTGTGTGTGTGTGTGTGTGTGTGTGTGTGTGTGTGTGTGTGTGTGTGTGTGTGTGTGTGTGTGTGTGTGTGTGTGTGTATAGATAGATATAGAAAAAGATATATATTTTCTCAGGTCTGCCTAATGATGAAAACATCATTGCAGTATTGTATCGGTAACAGCAATGCAATATATACATCTTAAGAAATGCACATTAGTGGCGATAATTCCTTCCAAGTGAGATAGAATATTTGAAAAGTTGTTTATAGGCACAGCAACACCTGCAAGACTTTGCACTTCTTGAAAATGACTATCTGCTAAAGTTGTCATAAATGCAAGCCTTTCACCAATAACTAAATTATGAATCAACCCCCCCTAAGGCAAAGGTATGAATGCATTACTTGCAGAAATTCAGTACTTCCTGCAATAATTTATCTTCAATTGCACAGCGTTCCCTCTTTTTAACAATGGCGTATGTAGCTTTTCTATATTTTTCTTTTGCAAGCTGGATATCTTCTCTATTTTATAGAAATAATTTAAACCCAACTGTTTATTTTATTTTATTATATATTCATAGCCGATGAGATGAGTCAGCCTGTGCTGATCATAGATTTGCTCTGCAAACAATCAAACCATCAAACAATGGCCAGTGAGGGAACATGGATATTACATGGCTAGGCTTGTAAAGACCTTAGGGTCATTAGCCTAGTAACTTCCTATGAACCTATGAACCACTAGTGGAATCAACAGAGGGTGGAGCAGATTGTCTCACAACCTTGTAAATATAGTTTAAAATCAAGAAAGAAATAAAACATAGGCATAATTTGAAAATAAAAAACAAACTGAATAATTACATAACCATGGATTTGAACATGTCAGGCTATTATACTTTAAGCTATAGTAAGAGGTCAATAAATATATATTTAGTGAGTTTTATAAAATTTTTTTACAGGAATTCATGTATTTATTCACTCATGTGAGAGGAAATGCAGTATTACGAAACTGAATAGTTTTCAATTGATAACAGACATGGACCTAAATCAATGCTTATCAGTATTGACTGTTGCACTACTTAAATCCAGAAAGTGTATGGAATTTCATTACAAAAATTAATATAATTATTCAGTCATTGTAAAGTGAATGCAAGTATTACTAAGATTAATAAGTCTAAAGAAAAACAGACCTAAATCTGAGTCAGTAATTGTTTTTATTTACTGATAATGCTATTATTTGCAGTGATATATTGATATAGTGATAGTTTAACATTCCTCAATAAAAATATTACTGTTCATATTTTTGTCTGAAATAGCATTTGCTGTTTAACACTTATAAGTCATTTTGTTGTCTCCAACTTTGTATTTTTTTGTCTTTCTTTACCTTTTCTCTTCTGTTTTTTGCAAGTGCAAAAGTACCTAAGCACCTCAAACAGAGTCATCCCAGATGCAGGGATGTTCACCACCACTCCCTGTTTACTTGAGGGCCACTTCTCAGGGTGGGAGCAGTGGTTCCACCCCATTGGTTCCCTGGCATGTGGCAGCCTGCCAAGCCAGCACCCTGGCCTTCGAGACCTGGTTGAGGTTGTGGTAGATAGGGCAGTGACATAGCGACTGTGCCCATATGAAAGCTTCCTCCACTGGGTACAAGACCTGGTGTCCCAGTTAACTCTGACCATTAAACCATCTTAAGCTTAATCCCCTACCTCACCATTGCAACATCGCATTCAAGTCCTTCAGGGCAGGGGAATATTTGTGGCTCACCAGACTGTGATTCTGTCACTTCTGTATTCCTCCTTACCACCCCCTTTGTGTCAGTCGGACATCTATAAGTCTTGTCTTCTCCTCCCATTGTCATCCCACCAAAGAGTTTCTGTCTGTTTTGCCTATATGTTATGTTTTGTGACCTAAAATTCCTTAATGTTCTCCTAAGCCCTCTCAACACACTCTTCCTGTCTTCCTTCAGCAAATTTCTTTATTAAAATATACATTCAAAAAAATGGGGGACTATCCTATTTCACCCAGCAGAGCATTTTTGGGAGATTCACGCAGTTTCATGCAAATTGAAAATAAACATTCATGAATATATGTGCACATGAAGTATGTTCACAAATTTCAGGACATTTATACATATATATAAACTTATTTCATGATACTTTATACCAAGTCAGATATGTTAGACTGTACTTGGCATTTCCTCAGAAGGGTAAGAACTTCTGAAACCAATGTTGTTTGGTTGTTACTTTGCTCATTTAAATATAGGAATATTGTGACAATTTGCAGAGTTTTGTTATGCATCTTTGACAATTCAGGCTATAAATGCCACCCATGATCTTATAAAGAGATAGAAAGAAAATCCAGACTTAATTGCTGCTTTTTATGCTCTAAAATGTAACTAGAAGTGTAACTACTCTATGTTTAATAGGAACCTAGTATAATTCAATGTAAGTAACTGGAGCTTTTCTCCCTGGGCCTGCACTGAAAATGGCTATTACCCAGTCAGACTTTTCCAGTGAAGAAAGACAAATTAATAAATAAATAAAATCTGCTGCCAGACTTCAAAGTGAAAGACTTACAAATGTTTAGAAGTAAATAAAGATTTCTTCTCTATCCAAAGCAAAACCACAGTAACCATGAGAAAGGAACTCAAACTAAAACATAACAGTGAGGCCAAAGTAGAGAAAGTTCCAGCATTGCGAAACAGCAACAGAGCAAATACTAATAAAATTTACAGACAATTTTCAAAAATGCAGTAACACATCATTAAGAATAAATGCAGATAGTGTCCGCGAGTGTTAAAAAAAGGAACACAGATATTCATGTCAGATGATAACCACAACTGTAGAAATTGTAGTCATAACATTACTAAATCCATGCAGGCAGTCTTGTAAAGGAGACACATTGTACATCAACACAAATGACAGATTTGTTTGTAGAGAGCATCCATGATAAAGTAAAAGCCAGAAGTAGGTTTGACTGAAGCTATACCTGAAGAAGCCTGGAGAAAGCTGGAGTGAATGTTATTAGCTCCTCACAACTCCATGTATGCCCCACATAAACATTTGTGAAAGCTCAAAGACATTAAAGTAGTTTCAACTCTAAATGATCAGTTACTGTTCTTCTTTGGCTATTCACCAAATAGAGTGCTAAAACACATTTTCTTGTGAAATTGCCTCATTGCAAATGATGTGACTGGTATACCTAATAAACCACATTCAAAATGAAGTCACTACAATAAGTAATGAAAGGGATGGAGAAGAAGGGTGTGGAGAATGAATGGAAAGTATCATTGGGGTAAATGGGCCTTAAGTACAAAAACTTAATTAAAACATTGCAGGTAAAGAGAGGGGAGTACACTGGACAGAGGTGAGAATTAGGAGTTCAACTCATTCCAAATACACTACGTGTTCTATAGAATCTGGACATTAATGTGGATGCTGAATAGAGAGCAGAAGTGCAATTGCTATGACGAGGGTAGTAGGTTGTTTCAAAACTTAGACATCCTGGGAGGGAAAGACGAGTCACCTTAACAGATTTTGGACCTTCTGTCTATTACCCATTACTGCATTATTAGCAAGTAAGGTATGCATATGGAGTACCAAAAGTAAGGATAGAAAAAAAGTCAGCAAAATAAAAGCAAATTTCAGCTGAATTATACCAATGTCTCTAAAAAAGTCCCAAACAACCTGATAACTAATGCAGAATAAAATGCTAGATAAGTTATGAATTAACTTAACAATTTTGTTGCAGCATACTTTGAGCATATGGTGGAGAAAGATTCAGGAAGTTATGAACAGCATATGCAGCATGAAAGTAGAACAATAGCTTGATCTGTAGTGACTTACTTATACACTGGAGGACATGTTCATTCTGGACAGGTTTAGAAAAACAAGTTTTTTGATTGCTTTGGACTGCATATCTAAAATGAGAATGGTATTTTAGATCCTGGTGAAACATAATCCCTAAAACTTGCACTACTATCAATTTTAGTTTAAGAGGCATTAGACTGAATACAGAAATGAGAATGATACCAGTAAAATACTTTAGAATTGAAGATCATGCACTGAGTATGCTTTACATTCAAATAACACTGGAGGCCACAATCCATGCTTGAATTTATATAAAGCTACATTGCGGCAATGATTAGGGCTATATATCATCATCATCATCATCATTATCAGCCCCCTTTTCCCCATTTTTCTATATGGGGTCAGGTATCGTATCAACTGTCACCACCTTTCTCGATTCAGTGCCACACTCCTGCTTTCTTCAACATTCATGCCTGACTGTCGCAGATCTTCTTTCACACAATCCATCCACCTCTTTGCTGGAAGTCCTTGCTTCCTCTTCCCTTCTTCCTGTCTGTCCCAAATCATTCTCACCAGATTGTCTTCTGTTTTTCTGCACATGTCCAAACCACCATAATCTGTTATCTTTGATCTTTTCTGCAATTGGAGCTACTTTGGCTTCTGCTCTTATGTCCTCATTTCTTCATCTGTCCCACAATGTGCATCCTACCACCCTTCTCAGAGACTTAATTTCCATCACCTCTAGCTTTTTCAACTGTTCTGCCTATACTGCCCAGGTTTCTGTACCATACAGTAGTACTGGTGGCACCACTGTCTTGTACACCTTACATTTCACTTTCTTTGGCATTCTTCTGTCATAGACTACACCTGACATTCTATGCTAGTTGGCTGCAGCCCCTGTGATTCTAGCTTTGATCTCTTCATTCAGACTTCCCTTTTCCTCAACCACCTCTCCCAAATACTTGAAACTGTTTACCTATACCACTATCTTCCCTTATATCTCTAATCTCAGCTTCTTCTGATTTCCCCAATTTGCTGCCATTACCACTGTCTTATCTGTGCTTAGTTTCATTCCATGTGCCTTTAGTTTTGCATTCCATTCTCCTATCCTTTGCTGAAGTTCTTGCTCAGAGTCTGCCTGTAATGCCACATCATCTGCATACAGCAACTTTGTTGATGTATCCCCTTCTACCTGTTTGCTAATGTAGTCCATTACCAGTATGAACAGCAGTGGGCTCAGAGTTGAATCCTGGTGTACACCCACTCCCACTGGGAACCCCCTCTGTGAGGCCGAACACTGTTCATACTTGAGTCACTGGATCTTTGTACATAGCTTGCACTAATTCTGCCAATACACCACAATACTGCCCAGATCAGCTTTCTTGGGACCTTGTCATATGCTTTCTCCAAATCTAGGAATGCCCAGTTGGACTGCTTCCTCATCTCTAGCTTTTTCTCAAGTAACTGTTTCACTGCAAACATTGGGCCAATTGTGCTGCATCCAGATCTGAATCCAAACTGCTCATCTCCCATCTTATACTGCATTACTCTGTGTATCTGTTTATCAATCACCCTCTCCAGAACTTTTATGCAACGTAATAGAAGTTTGATGCCTCTGTACTGCCCTCAGTTGTGGATGTCCCCTTTATTCTTGTACACTGGCATGAGAATGCTTATTCAACAGCCATCTGGAATACACTTTTCTCTCCACACTGCTATGTGTACCCTCAGGAGACATTTATCCCCTATCTTACCCAGCATCTTTATCATATCTGCTGTAACCTCATCTGAGTCTGCTGCTCTCCCTGACTTCATTTTCCTTAGTGCTGTTCTTACTCCTTCTAGGTTGGGCTCCTTTTCTTCTCTCATTGTAGGTTCTTTCTGGGGCAGAACAGCTTCTGTGGGATTTTCTTCATTCAGAAGCTGCTGAAAACACTCCTTCCATCTGCCTTTGATGTCCTGTGGACTGGTGAGCAGGTTGTTGATGG
This sequence comes from Protopterus annectens, assembly GCF_019279795.1. Lineage (NCBI taxonomy): Eukaryota > Metazoa > Chordata > Ceratodontiformes > Protopteridae > Protopterus > Protopterus annectens. The sequence goes on from NC_056737.1 coordinate 1,870,856,611, forward strand.
CATCCCTTATGAAGGGTGTCTATCTTCTTTATCTTTCTGTCTTTGCCTTGCAACCTGATATAGTTTATTTGTGCTCTTTACTGACTCATTTTCCAGAAGTTGATAGAGTTCCTCCAATGCCCTTTTCTTTGCTATTACAACTTCTTTCTTAGCTTCTTTGTTAGCCAACTAGTAGTCCTTCCTAGCCTGGTTAGTCTTTTCTATCTTCCACTTCTTCCTGCACTCCTCCTTTCTTTTGATGGCTTCATGGACTTCTGCATTCCACCACCAGCTTTCCTTATGTACCTTATTTCCATACCTGGCTCAGCCACATATCTTTTCTGTAGTCCTTACACATGCTGTTCTTAGGCATTGCCATTCTTGTTCAACTCCACCTATTTCCTCCTCTTATTGGTGTGCTAGAGTCCCGAGTAATTCCTTGAACTGCTGTACTTTCTCTCCAGTCAACTTCCAGGTCTTCAGCCTGGTCTCTGTTGATCTTAGAGCCTTCTCTGACCACTGCTTGCAGCTGTGTGTGGCAACTAGTAGTTTATGGTGTGGGCCAACTGTTTCACTGTGGATGACTTTGCAATCATGGATTCTATCCCAGTGTCTTTTCCTTGCTAGGAGGAAGTCTACCTGAGTTGCATGTTGGCTACTCTTGTGTGTGATCTTGTGACTGTCTCTCTTTCTAAACCACTTGTTGGCTACTATTAACTAATTTGCCAGAGAGAGGTCTAGAATGGCTTCTCCTTCTTTATTCCTGTTGCCTCACCCATGTGGACCCAGGTGGTCCTCATATCCTTGTCTGTATGTCCCAATATGTGCATTCAAGTCACTCATTATTAATACCAATTCATGTTGTCCTGCTTTATCTAGTAGATCCTGCAACTACTGTCTAAATGCATTCTTTTCCTCACTATCACAGCCCTGTTGTGGGGCAAAGTTTGACATTATGAATACTTCCCTTCATTACACTGGAGTCTGATTGCCATGGGTCTATCATTAATTCTGATGATATCCCTCACTGCCTTCTGAAGCCTCTCCCTCACCAGAATTCCTACACCATTTCTAGCCTGTCCCCCTCCTGAGTAGTAGAGTCTGGATCCCAAGCCAAGTGGCTTTGCTGCAGTGCCCTTCCATCTTGTCTCTTGTATACGTAGGATGTCCAGCCTCCTCCGTATCATCATATCATCCACTTCCAAGATGCATCCTGTCAGTGAACCTACATTATGTGTAGCAATTCTCAGTTCATGTTTGTCAGGTTGGTTGGTTTTACATCCAGCTTTCGCTCAACAGAGCTATCCCAGGTAACCCAGGCTGGGCAACTAGACACTAGCTGGGCAGTAGCTTATTGACCCAGGGCTGCTGGTCTTTGTGGGAGGCACACACTGGCCAATAGGGGCATATATACCCCTTCCACTGTTAGCATGGGCCCCTGGTGTGGGTCAGAGTAGGCCAGGTCCACAACCTACTTGTCATTGGTAATTACCCATCCCCATTTTGGTGACATACGTTAACATGACCGAATCACCTAGAGCCATATTTTACACCATCAAGTGGCTAGCTTTGCCACGGCACACAGTCTGTGATCCATGTTCTCCTATTTGAGGATAATGTGCACCATAGTAGATGCCCAAAGCGTATATATATATATATATATATATATATATATATATATATATATATATATATATATATATATGTATATGTTCATAGATTTATAGGTAGGTATTAGGCTATCAGCTCAAGGGCCTAAGTAAGCCTAGCCAAAAAGGTTCCCTGGCTTACGCCACCCAATAAAGTTATTTTCCTGTGCCCCTGTTGAGCATAGCCACCGAAGTGATTCCCGGGATGTATTTCCTATTTCCCATCCAATTATCAAGATTTTTCTTGAAGAGTGCTAATGAGGAATTTTACTTGACATAGATGGGTAGCTAGTTCCAGAGTATGGGAACTCCTCTACTCATGAGATTTTACTCTCTTTTGCAAAAGTTTCTTCCTTCTGTTGTAGAGTTTGTTTATGGCAGGGGACCACCAGATTGGCTCCCTTTTTTTTTTGGAGGATAGCTTCTTGGTTCTGTTCGGGATAGCATGATCCATGCACTCATGTAAGTGATTATAGAGTGCATTTGTGCAGGATTCAGCAGTCGTAACTGTATTGCCCATCTGCATAGGTTAGACCCAAAATCAGAAAAAAGGCCAGCACCAAGGAAGGTTCAAAAGTAGTTTAATAAAACTGAAACTAGACCGGTTTCAGCAGCAAGGCTTTCATCAATAGTATAGTCAGCAAAAAGCACTTAGTCATCATCTTATATAATGTTCTTTAAGCATCTATATGACATCACTTCCTGATATGTCAAAAATGCAAACAAGGCAAAAGTAATTGAAAAATACAATCAAGGCAAAAGTAATTGAAAAATACATAGTTCAGTAAACAAAAAAGTTTGCCTGAGTTGCATGCATATCTCCAGATTATAATGAAAAAATCCAAAGAGACACAGTATGCTGGTATATCAATGATAATAAACAAACTTAATAAGAAACATACAATAAAGGGTAAATGCCCTAAAATAAACCCGAAACAAAAGTCAGGTTATAAGAATTCTGGTGTTGAATACCAGCCACAGTATCCTAAAATGATCTGAAATGCAAAAACCTAAGCAATGCAACCTGATAAGAAATAAGTACATATGTAATGCAAGTGATGGTTAATTACAAATTATAATTTATCATTTAATCCAGGAGGAAAAGCCCCCAAGTTTAATGATCCACCTTTTTCTTTGGTATTTAGGATATCATGCCAACCTGTTTTAAAAGATCGATTCCCTATGATATGATCAATGATGGTGAATGTAAATTTGGCAGTGGGATGTTTGATAACATGTCTATATAGTGCATTAGTTAATCTTCTGTTTCTAATGTCACCAAGGTGTTCAGAGATCCTGACACGAAACTGTCTAGACGTTTGGCCAATATAAAATGCATGACATGTACATGTGGCAAGATAAATAATCCAGTCTGAACTGCAGTTACCAAAAAACTGTATGTCGTATATTTGTCCAGTGTTCCTACTAGTGAAAGAAGTAGTTTTGAAAATATAGTTACAAAAACTGCAATGTCCATCTGCATAGGTGTCATGAAGTTTGCCACTTCTGTCTTAAGAAGCATGAAGTTGGCTTTGGAGAATTTTTTTACCATGATTTCCTTAATGGGAGGTGGGGGCGGGATGTGGATATCTAGGGTGATTAGCTTATGGTTGGATCTGTCCAGTGAAGAGTTGACTTCAGGTGTGGAACACCGGTCACTCATGTTGGTAATGAGTAGGTCTAGGATATTGTTTCCCCTGGTGGGGGTGTGGATAAGTTGATCCAAGGCATTGGAATTTATGAATTCCGGAAAGTGTTGAGTGAAGGAGTTGGTACATGAGTAGTTTTTCCAGTTAATGGTGGAGTAGTTGAAATCACTCATTATTAAGGTGTTTGGTTGAACCTTAATAATTTCCAGTATATCAAGAAAAGAGGAGTGGGAATCTTGGGGCATGGTGGGGGATCGGTAGCAAACTACAATTTGGATTGCAGTTTTGCCCAGAGTTAGTTGCACTTAGATAACCTCGGATGCATTATGCTGAGCAACTAGCCTGGAGGTGTGGATATCCTTAAAGAATATGGACACACCTCCACCTTTGGTGTTTCGGTCCAGGTTACATGGCTGAAAAGTGTGGTATGAGTTATAGCCTGGTAATGCAGGGGAGCACTCTGGACCCTTGAACCAGGTCTCAGTCACTGCACAGATATCGGTGTTCTCCATTTTAAGGAGTGCCTCGAGGGAGTGCATTTTGAGGGTTAGACTTCTAGCATTGAGTAGCATTACCTTCAGTTTTTGCTTGCCTGTTCCTGTTACGGTGGTGAATTTGTCATTTGAACCTTGCCTAAAAAAGGCACTATAAGGGCAGCAAGGGCCTTAGCCAATATCCAGAATCCCAGGGGTGACAGGTGCAGGCCATCTCTGGCAAAGCATCGTGGTCTGTCAACCATGTCGTCCTAGGCAGACAGATACTGGATCCCCTTAGAATGACATCAGAAGCTTAGCCAATTGTTGAAGTCAATCATTTTGTCGGTATCATTCTGGCGATGGCAGGCTGCTACTCAGGCCTAGGGTCATACCTGCCTGGGTTACAAGATCAGAGAGCTCTTCTATGTCTCTTTTCATGTAGTCCAGGGAGGTACGTCTCAGGTCATTCACACCAACATGGACAATGACAGAGTCATATTTGCTCTTGTTGTGGAATGACCTGAGTGTGTGGGTTATGTGGCAGATCCTGGCAGCTGACAGGCAGCTGACAGTAACCTTCTCCTTGTTTAGCCTGGTGAGTGGAACATCAGTGTGCCTGACTATAGAGTCACCTATGACTAGTGTGTTGGGTATGTTGCTTTGCCTTATGAGCTGTGGTTGAGTGGCACACTGAATCTGTGGGCTATGTGTCATTTGGGTTGTGTTGGGGGGTTGGAGGTTGCTTGCATTTCTGCTTTGGAGGTCTCTGTTGCTGGAGCATATTATTATTGAGAGCCTCTGTGAATGCTTTTGTGTTTCTATGTGTGATTTTGGTGGTGTAGGTTTAGTGGGACTATGTGAAGAGTGTGGTGTAGTGCAAGTGTTTACCATCTCCTCTTGACTGTCAAGTTCAGTCTTGGTTGGAGAGAGCTTTACCTCCAGTTTGGCTAGATAAGTGCATCTCTCACAGGTTGTGGTATTGGGTGCTAGGAGTAGAGGGTCATCTGTGTACATGAGGCAATTGTTACATTGCCCTAAGATGCCCAGATTCATCAGATAGACAGGAGGGAACACTGGAAGCTGACCCATGGACATGTCTGAATAACAAACTACTTTCCTCTAGACAAGTGAGGAAAGTGAGTATAAGAGTTGTTTTTTCTATATGCAAGTAAGGAAAGTAAATACAAAAACTGTTTTCCTCTAAGTAAAGAGGAAGGGTGAGTGCTGTAGTAATTTGTAGCTTATTTAGTGCTAACAAGTTCTGAACACGTGCTGAGCATGAATAAGCAAATTCAAGTGCTAAAACTAAGAATCTGTACCTGGATCATGTGGTAGATAGGCTACCTAGTGCTGATCACTCCCACTGATAAGCTAGAATGCTTTCCTCCAACACAGAAAGGCTTGGGCAGCTCCGAAGCTTACAAACAGTCCTGGATACAGCAAATCTGTATCTGGACTAGACTAGTTACAGGAAAGGTGGGAAACAAGCGCAAATGCGGCCTTTTAAATGAGAAAGTTGAAAGAGATGGAAAAACTGCCCAAACTGCCAATAAACTACAATTTCTGGGGCAGAAACCATTCTTGTGGTAGATAGGCTACCTAGTTCTTACCACTCCCACTGATAAGCTAGAAGGCTTCCCTCCAACACAGAAAGCTTGGGGGGCTCAGAAGCTTACAAACAGTACTGGATATAGAAAATCTGTATCTGGACTAGACTAGTTACAGGAAAGATGGGAAACAAGCACAAATCTGGGCTTTTAAACCAGTAAGTTGAAAGGGATGGAAAAACTGCCAAACAGCCAATAAACTACAATTTCTCAACCAGACACCACTCTTGTGGTAGAGAGGCTAGCTAGTGCTTAGCACTCCCCACTGATAAGCTAGAAGGTTTCCCTCCAACACAGAAAGGCTTGGGGGGCTCAGAAGCTTACAAACAGTCCTGGATACAGCAAATCCATATCTGGACTAGACTAGTTACAGGAAAGGTGGGAAACAAGCGCAAACACAGGCTTTTAAACTAGAAAGTTGAAAGAGATGGAAAAACTGCACAAATGGCCAATAAACTACAACTTCTGGGCCAGAAACCACTCTTGTGGTAGATAGGCTACCTAGTGCTTACCACTCCCACTGATAAGCTAAAAGGCTTACCTCCAACACAGAAAGGCTTTGGGGGCTCAGAAGCTTACAAACAGTCCTGGTTACAGCAAATCTGTATCTGGACTAGACTAGTTACAGGAAAGGCAGGAAACAAGCTTAGAAAAAAAAATTTTTTTGGAAAGTGGAAAGGGAGAAAGGAGAAACAGAAGATAATTCAAAATTAAGGACCTAAGTGGCTTGCCCTTTACAAATGTTCTCTCTGTATAAGGTAGAGTGAGCTAGTGACACTAGACTGGAATAGAGTTGGGATGGAGCAGAACAGATGGGACTGATAGGAATGTCTGAAGTCAAAATATGATCTCACTGTACTCGGTTGAGTGAGCAAATGAGATAGACCCAGGAGGAGTGCTCAAACACAAATTTACAGCAGGGACGGGCAATTCCAAAGCCACCAAGATTAATACCAAAACAAGAACAGGGAGGGTGGGCAGGAGACTAATTGCAGAGACAGAGAGAGACCACAGTATTCTATGAAACAATTAAATAGAAAAATAAATAACTACAGAGAAACACAGACACAGTATTCAATGAAACAATTAAATAGACAGAAAAATGAAATGCAGTGCAATCTTTAACACTGCAAGTTTGTACTTAACTCAGCTAGTAATGCAATTGATTGTAGGTATGTAGCAGAAGCCAAACAACTCAGGTATTCAGCAATAATAAATTCAAAGATATGTGACTCACTTATAAATACAGAGAAACCCTCTAGGCTAAGAGTTTAACACTGAATATCAATGAAGTGAAACACAATAGCCCCCACTAATTGCAGAGACAGAGAGAGACCACAGTGTTCTATGAAATAATTAAATATAAAAATAAATAACTGCAGATATACATATATATATATATATATATATATATATATATATATATATATTCTAAAAATACATATATAGAAGAACAGAATCATTTGTATTATGAAATAAACTGGATGCATCAGACATTATTGCCAAATATCATTTACAAAGATGAAAAACAAAAGTGAGAAAAGCACATTGCCTTGTTGCATATTCTAAGATCCACACAATTGGGTGTGATATGTATTAGAGTCACTTTTATCAGAATGTTTCTTTTCCTAATATAAGGTCTTTAACCAGGACAAGGATGAGTGGCTAAAATATAACTGACCACGCCAACTTACTGCTATCAGTTGCCTTACATAGATCCAGAACAGGCCACCAATAACAGTACTAGAAGTATTTGAAGTGGGATTTGAGTGCAAATGTTCAATAATAGCTAATAGAGCTGCTTTGGTCGCATGACTGGACCTACACATGAGCTGATAGATAAAAAAAAGAAAATATGGATACTATTGTCATGATGAGGCTTTGAGAAAGCAACATGTTCCAGGATAATAGGTAATGAATAGAAAAGGGCAAAATGTGGGAATTATTAACTTCTAGAGATTTTGTTCTATATCAGAGAAAGATTTAGTAGGAGTTTACATCTTCAGGTCAAGGATGCGTCTGTTGAGTAGGACAGTCATAAACCATCAGCTGTCACCCTTAAGGGAGCTATGTAAGAGCTGTCAGAATAATCAGTGATTTTCTTTTTGCAATAAAATTTATTAAAACACTACACAATGAGCATAACATAGCTTGTGCAATGCATTTATTTATTTATTTTATTTTTATTTATTTTATTTAACATTTGTTGACCAGGAATGTCCGACTAGGTTCCACAGATCCTGTTTTCAGCGGAGGCCCGGGGAGAAATGCTCCAGAAGCATGTCTTTAGATTTTCATTTTTTAGTCTTTACATTTCTACACCAGCAATATAGACTAATTATTCAAAATGAAACCCCTCATATAACCCACTTGCTAGCAAACTGTATCAAAAACAGAACCCAGCAAAATATAACTGGGACCATGCTGTTCTCCAAAAGGTCTGTTACTAGTGAGGTTCCCCATAGGCTCTGTATAAGATATGCTTCTATCTGGTATCAATTTTTCTGATGTCAAGGCCAATGCCAAAGGTCTTTGGCTTAGCAAGTTGACAGAGGGCTGCAAGTTCAGGCCACATTAGCTCTCTAAAAGACACCGTGGTCCTACAAGCAGGAAAAACACTTCAAAACAACAAATGCACCAGAAGAACCACAGACTAAAGCTAGATGCTAAAAAGGATAGTCACATATCCTTTGATAAACATAACAACCCATGGAGCTATATCATTAATGGCACCCACCTCAGCATTGCTACATTCATCGGAGTCCGTGGCATTTTTTCAGACAGCAAACTTTTTTTGGACCACTACCTATCTACTGTTGTCAGACAGTCTTTCGGTATGGCTCAGATGATCACTAAAAGTTTGTGTTCTAGGTCCAGAGATGTATTATCAGCCCTCTTTACTCCTCCATTACTAGGCCCCTAATGGAATATAACTATCTGGCAAGTGCCCATCCAAACACATGATCAAAGTGGAGAAACAGCAACATGTCCTTCTTAACCTCTGCCTTGTTAACAAGACCTCAAATGATGCTAGCCTCTGTCACCTCTTACATGGCTGCAAAACCTGTAATATTATGAACATCTATATAAACAAAATAAACCACCACTGAAATTTTAATAGAACCTCCTATTTGCTTGGATATTTTTCCAAAGAATTCCTCTCTTCTGAAAAAGACTTGCCCTTCATACTAAAAAAGTAGTTCAATAACCATCTTCAAACACAGCCTAGATGAATAGATGGAAATCCATAAAAAAAGTTCCACCAGATCAACTGCCTAGTAATAATCTATGATTCTATGCACATATGAACCTATATTCCTAGTCTGTCTGTGTGCTGTGCATGCATTGGTTGCACTATGTCCTTTGAAATCACTGGAAATTGGAACATAACATTAGTAAATACAGTTCAAATTCCATCTGTCTGAATAGTCAGAAACTCATTTCCCAGATACTCAAGCTTATAAGCAATGGGAGTAAACGAACATTATGGAATCTTTTTTCAGGAGGTTACCTCCCTGTATCAGACATATACCCCCAGATTCACTATACTTCCATGCAGGACTAGCTTTGTCCTGCAAAGAAGTGGCCGTTTAGGAGCAGGACGGCAGCGTGCCGTGCATATAAATGAAGACGCGCTGCCTGAGCTCTTAATCTTAAACGGAGTGTGTAAGAGTGCAGAGGGCATGTCTGAGAGCAGAACTCTCAGAATATACATGCCCATGCAACGAAGAACAGCAGACAAGGCATAAAAAATGAGTGAGACTGCTCATAGGTGTATGCATACCCCCAGCAACACCCCTCACGTGTACAAGAGCAATAGTTAAAACAACAAAAATAAAGATTTTTTTTTTATGAAACAGATTAAATTTAACCATAGGTGCACGTGTTTGCCCATCGCTTAATTACGGTTAATGCAGCTTAAATGGCAGAAGAGGATAAAAAGCAAGATATATGCAAACAAAGCAGTACAGCAATAGTGTAGTGGGCAGAGCATTCGTCTTACAAGCAGTCATTCCCGGTTCAAGTCCCACTGCAGTACATTCCATTTTGGATGTCAAATCACTTTATGACCAATATTTTTAGTTGCATAACCTACTAAATAACATATATTTGTGAACTGGAGTATTGCAGTAAATGCAGATGTGAGGTGTCAGTGTCATAATGTTGCAAAGTCCACAGATAATTACACGTGCCCCATACAGTATATGTACACAGGAATCAGGGATACAAATGGAAGGTAAAATGTGTAATGAATGACAACTCCATACAGCTTCCAAATCCCCCACCTTCCCAAGAACCATTAGACATTACTGTCTAAAGTAGTGCAGTGATAAGCGGGAGTAAGTACTAGTAAGCACTAGTAAGCAAGTGTAAGCACTATTAAGCAGTAGTAAGCGGGAGTAAGTATATTTAAGTACTAGTAAGCGGGTTTAAGCTCGTTTGCGCGGGGGTAAGCAATGCGCACACAGGTTAAGCATTACTGAAGCTAACTCTCTGTAAGCATATTTAACCGAAGGTTAGCATAGCTTACCCTCGCGCAAACCCACTTACAAGTGCTTAAAAGTACCTTAATCACTCTGTATGCAACAGCCGCTGTTCTGTCCAGAAACAAAATAAACAGCCTTTGCAGGTCTTGAACCTGGTACACTATAGTCACAGTAGTTAACCACTAAGCCATCACAGCAGTACATAAGATTGAGGTATCACCAAAGAAATCCTCACTATAGGAAAATCAAACTGAACATGTGAAAGGAATCTATATACAGTCTTATGTCGTATAACCTACTACATAACATAAATATGTGAACTGGAGTACTGCAGTAAGCCCAGATGTGAGGTGTATTTGTAATAAAGTGTTGAAGTCCCCTAATAAACACAAGAACCCCATACAGCGTACGTACATATGAATCATGGATACCAGACACATATATAACATGCAATGTATAATAAATCAATGCCAAAAAGAAAATATAATGCAAATTAAATATTAAGCAACACTAAGCATTGCACAGCCCAGCTTAGTAGGTGTAAGCAATGTGTAGGCCAGCTAACTCAATTTGACCATTGGTATACCTCTTTAAGCAATGCCAACCTTAGGTAAGCAGGTTTGCCCATAGCTTAGCCTTTTCAAAACCATCCAATCATGTGATTCCAAGATGGTGGTTATCTGAGTAGCACCCTCTCCACAACGCTCTTACCCTAACTACTTGAATTACTGCAATAGCTAGCAAATCGAGGAATAAAAATATTCATCAGAAGGGAAAACCCTGCACTGATCCTGACTGCCTGTTTTAGCTCCAAATCTTGTAAATCTGACAGTTAAATACAGATTTACTATCTAACAAGTACTAAAATGAGCCTGCATGTGTAATTTAGAGGCCTGAAGGCTTCAGTGCCTCAGCAACTGACAGTGACCACGAGGTAAAAAATCAAGCAAAGCCGAGGTCAGGAAATGCCCAAAGAAATGGAAGGCATGAACACTCAAACCTCAAAAGCCAAATTATCAGCATTATTATCCGCAGAGAAAGACGTTATCCTAAAAAGGCAAAGAACATCCAAAGCTTAGCAAGAAGAAATAAAGGATTGCACAAAACAGAAGGCTGATAATACCGTTCATATGGACGTTCTGAAGAGCGCCCTTTTACCTCTGCAATTTGCTATCCAAGGTTTCTCTGAAAAACTAAATACTTTCGGAGGCACAATCAACCAAATAGCTGAATGATTGGAACTAGTAGACAGGAGATCCAAAGCTAATGAAATAGATATTGAATGTTTGAGAGTGGAATTAAAATCCAAAGACAAGGCACTTTCAGACATCCATTTGAAAATTCTGGACCTGGAAGCAAGGAGCATACAGAATAACCTGATTGTTAGAGGCTTACCAGAAAAATATGACCAATATTAGCTGCTCCAAACTCTTAAACAAATCTTCAGCTCTCTGCTACATCCAAGAGAACCTCCGAATCGAAAGGGCACACCAAGCTCTTCAAAAACAAGTCACTACAACTCCAAGGTCCATCTCTGTGAAACTTCTGAATCACCAGGATGTGCAAGCTATTCTCTCTGCTTATAAAAAATTAAAACAGTTCACATGGAATACCTACACAATCTCTATCTCCCAGGATCTCCCCCAAGAAATCAAAGAAAAGTGCCACAAGCTTTCTCCATACTGTACAGACATCATCAAATGTCAAATTAAATTCCAAATGAGATTTGCAAACACCCTGCCTTTCTATCACAGGGACATAAATTTTACATTGGTTTCACCTAAAGAAGCTAACCCCATCTTCCTAAAATGCTTTGGATCAGCTCTGGAGGCATGAAAATGATGTATACCCCAAAAATCTCTTTGTTTCTGGTCTCCCGGTCCCAAGACCTCGGCCTTAGCCTGACTGCACAATAACTTTTATAAATAAAGTAAATTCAATGTATAAGTGAAATCTGCTAATACTCGCTTCTCCCAGGAATGATTATTCCAAGTGTTATAGCCAGGGGGAAGCATGAGCGGAGACAACACTTGACCCTTATAGCCTTACACAGCAAGGCAATAGGAAAAAGAAAAGTAAGGGCTTCCTGTTAGCCCAGCCTGTACATCATGAACCAGCTATGTTTCATCGGAAAGCACTTACCTGGCTCCTTACAATGAAACCTTTCCGTCTGCAGAAAACAGCGATTCAAAAGAATGACTATATTCACTGGAAAAGACTAAGGTGAGCACTACCCTTGTCATTCAGGTCAGGACTAAAGGTTAGAAAATGAAGTATGCACTTCCTCAAACCAGTCTTTACACTCTCATTCCTTCAGTAAAGATTGCGCTTACAGACAGCTTCCCTGCTGAGATAAAGTTAAGTTTTCAAAACTCACTCTGACAGTTACTTGCAACCTGGACTTATACTTTATGATGTGCTTTATGCCTCAGATTTTCTCCAATTTGGCCATTCTGACTGATGATTGTCAGCCTAGTATACTGGTTATGAGCCAAGGTACCTCTATATGCACCCCCTGGAGAGTAAAGCTGTCCAAATAATGACTGATTTGCGCTCGGTTAGGGTGCAATGATCCACGTTAATGGGGAAGCCGCAATTTACTCCACTATTTACTGTTTACTCCAATTTAATTCTTATAGAGAAAAATCAAAAACAAGATCTATGAAGGAATGGGCTTGGGCTTGTAACATATGTACAGTAGTTTTTTTTCTGCCTGCTGTAGTTGCTTGTTCAAAGTTTTAGGATTTAACCAATGTTTGTGTTTTAAATGGTTTTAATTGTTGTTGATTGTGTTATTCTCTCTTAAACAGATAAATATAAGTGAGATAAAAGGGAGAAAGGAAGGAAAATGAAAAGAAACTTAATACATGCTTCAGAACTAAATTTATATCGCTCGGCTTGTTATCTTTCTCATCACTTGCCCAGATCTTTATGTATTAACCAATTATATTGGTGCACAACAGCCCTCCCTTAGTTTATGTTTACAACTTTATCTGGTTGATGCTTAATCACTAGATTTTTTTTCTGCCATAACTAGCAGAACCTTCAACTAAGAGCTAGTTGGATATGCTAAGTAGGGTACAGGATGGCAGCTTTTGTAGTTGGATTAATGTTGTACATAGTTTGTGAAATTAGTTATTTTATTTTTGTTGACTACCTAATTGTTTTAAAGTCATATTTTCTTGGTTATTTATTCTCTTTTTCTCTCTCAAATGTACGGGTTAAGTGGGTAGGCACAGGGGTAAATTTGAGAGAGTCTAATGCTGCTTTATCAATAATTGCTACACACATACCTAACCTACGAATTAATCTTGAGCCACATTACAGCCCCCACCCCCCTGAGCACTACATAAACATCTATAACTTAACTATATGCCACATAATTATAGATAAGGTGTGGAAAATATTATCCTGGATTGTCAGAGGGCTCCAGGACAAAAATAAAAGGAATCTTCTAATGCACCTATTGGTTAAAGCAGAAGCAGATATCTGTTATATTCAAGAAGCACTTATGGTAGATGAAGACTGGGTAAAGGAAAAGAACAGGAAGTGGATAAAAGACATTATTTCAGCAGGAAACAGCTGTGATGCTAAAGGGATAGCAATTATTATTAAAAACTAATTTAAACCGGATATTATAGACAAGGGGGCAGATCAGGAGGGTATATGGTGCTACTTCAACATGCATAACCTCTCATCTTACTAAACCAGTAATGTTCCTAAACATTTATGGCCATGCTCAGGATAACAGGAATCCATTTTAAATGTCTGTAACACTCTTCTTAATTTCCCCAATCACTTCTACATCCTAGGGGGGATTGGAATGCAGTAATTGACCCCAACATTGACCACTCGAGTAAATCCAAATTATATAACACACAAGCCTCCCTTGCTTTAATGGAGTTAATCTCTGACTTTGAATGAGTTGACCCTATATCCTTTAGTAATGATAACTGGAACAACAACAGCTACACATATTTCTCTAAATGCCATAAGTCTTGGTCACACATAGATTTCTTCTAATGTCAGGCATACAAACAAATTAGCAAATAAAATTCTCAACTGAATCCAGATTTTTCTCAGATCATTCAAAGATGGCTTTAATGATAGAGCAGGTAACACATCTCCACTGAACAAAGGTTTTAACTGGTCCCTCAATAACAGTATTTTACATGTCCCAGCAGTTACTGATAACCAATGCTCTAACGGAGTTTAACATTGATTCTCGTTACACAGATATCCCATTTGATGTCCGATGGGCAGCATGTAAAGCTGTTCTTAGGGGTATGTTAATTCAAATATCTACCTACCTTAAAAAAAAGAGGAAAGAAAAAGAGGACTACGTAACATCTGAGATCATCAATCTTGACGACAAACTTCAAACTAATTACACTTTAACAATGGAAAATGAAATGTTAGATAAGCATAGGGAGCTATTTAACCTGCACCAATCCAACTATTCCCTGCAAGAACTAGATTAATAACTAAATACTCTGAATGGATTCAAACCCCCTCCAAAGCTCTAGCTAGGCTAATTGAAAATAAGCTTAAATCACCCAGAATAGCCCTTATTTGTCATCAAGGTACACTTTACAAATCAGCCTCTCAAATTATTCATTTATTTCATCAAACATATTATGATATCTATGCTAGTAACAATCACTAAACCCCAACCTCAGAGATAAAAAATTATCTCAACAACATCACTTTCCCAAAGCTAAACAAAGCTCAGAAAACAATCCTCTCTGCCCCACTGACTGATCAAGATGTTATAAAGGCCATTGGCAACCTGAAACTAGGTAAAGCTCCAGGCCCAGATGGATACTCCCCAGATTTCTATAAAACCTTTAAAGATAATTTAGCCCCCATCCTACTTAAGTTATTTAACTATATATCCTCTAATGGCATTTTGGACCTCTACATTAACCACTCCAAGACCATATTAATTCCTAAAAATAGCCTGGATAAATCAAACCTTAATAACTATAGACCAATTTCCCTAATGAATGTGGACATTAAAATCATATTATCCATACTAGCTGGAAGACTTAAAAAAAGTAATCCCCTCCCTAATCTCTACAGAACAAGCAGGTTTCATGTCCAATAGACACATTTGGGCAATATTCTGACTATAGAAACCATGATTAACCTTTCTAAGAAGGATATCAATCCAAGATATGCAATGATATTGGATGCATGCAAGGCATTTGATAGGGTCAATTGGAACTTTCTGTTTACAGTGATATCCTACTTTGATATACCTCCTGAGTTCATCAATACCATCAAAATTCTTTACAACAGTTCCTACATGCACCTCTATATAAATAAGCAATTCTCACAGCTGATTAAAATTACGAACGGCACCAGACAGGGATGCCCTCTGTCCCCTCTTCTTTTCAACTTATATCTAGAACCTTTCTTCTTATCCATAATACAAAAAGCATATCACTCAACCCCCAAAATTCTAAATACCAGTATTATCCTGACCGCATTTACAGATGACCTAAATCTATATTTTGAACATTCCCTGTTGGATACCAAGAAAATAGTCAATACCTTGAAAACCTTTGCTCATATTTCAGACTACAAAATCAATCAAAATAAATCCCTTATTTTCCCAATCAATCCTTCAGCCCATAGACAGAATCTCTTTCCAGGCTCACCCTTCCACATAGTATACTCCTTCAAATATCTAGGGGTCTGTTACGACCACTCTTCTTCCTCCACATTGCATTCCAATTTAACAAAAGTATGGGCGACACTCTCGCAAGACATGTCTAGATGGCAACAAATGAAACTTCCTATGCTATCTAAAACATCTATCATTAAAATGAACATCCTCCCAAAGCTTCTTTAGCACTTTCATGCATCTCTTTCCTCCATTCCTAATACTTTTTTCACCAAAATGCACAAAGTCTTTGCGAAGCTCATATGCCACCCAAAATCTGTAAAGGTATCGTACCAAAGATTTACCATCCCAAAAGATAGGAGAAGCCTAGGATTGCCTGACCTTCAACTATATTACAGAATCTTACACGCCAATAGATTAATCACAATTGCCAACTACCAGCCAAATTATATAGCATGGACCCATTCTTGGGTAAAAATGTGGCATAATCACACCCTGAATAATAATTTTAACCCCAAAGCTCTCCCCTTTTTAGGCCCATCAACTCTCAAGAATCTGAAGCTGCATCATATCCAAATGTTTAAAATTAAAAATTTCCAAGAGCTATTCAAATCCCTGAATCTAGAAAAAGTTCTCCTCCTATTTCAACCCATTCACCTAAACCCGAATCTCAAATTGAACTGTGGCATGATCAATTTGGTCGACTACCCCTTAATAAAATGATACACACTATGGGATATTCATAAGCATAGAAATTTCTCACTAACACAACTATGAGTTATCTTAAATCTATCTAAAAAATACACCATAATCTTAAGGCAACTAAGGGAAACTATTGCATCTCTACTTCAAGACCACACCATTGTTGAATCTGACCTCAACTTGGTTGCTAAACCGCTGCAAAACTTAGCTAGCAAGAAGAGCACGCTGTCCCTCTCTTATAAACTTATAACCATGATTCTATATCAAGAAAGAATTGTATATGCAAACTACTGGAATCAACAAGGGTCAAACCTACTGGTAGAACAAAAGCTTTCAGCTATTAACTCCACACTTTTGTTTTCCCCATTTAAAAAGCTTACTTATACACAGTTTATGATTACCAACAACTTATACTTTACTCCAGTCCACTTAAACAGATTTAACCCAAATGTGCCCACTTCATGCTCTTGCTTCTCATACCCCCACGATGACATCTTACATATATTATGGTTTTGTAGATACTCCCACAGTATTTGGTGCTCCTTCAAGGTCAGACTTGACAAAATGGGGTATCACAAATCAACCCTCTCGTGGGAAATGGCATTGCTACATGTACCAATCTTAAAATATCAAAATTAAGATTGCATATCTTAATAACACTTTGTCTGTTGGTTAAATTCTACATTACCAAGCATTGGCTGGACCGTACTAAGATGTCTTGGAGAGGGTTTAGGTGTTTGACTGTTAAACATATCACTTCAGAAAAACTTTTAATAACAAACTCCCACAAGCGTCCTTACTACCAGAAATTCTGGAGTACCATATTTGTGCTCTTGACTGACAACTAAATATCTATTAATTAAGGTAATTCTCCACTAATAAATACTCATCCCTGTAGCTCAAGATAGGTATAAAATCTTCCCCACTATTTGTTATATAAATTTTTAACTTAAAGGCAACACAGTGTGTGCAGCTCTTGTATTTACCTTTTTTTTTTTTTTTTTTTTTTCACATCTAGATTTTTTATTAGGTTTACTCCCATTGGTCTTTTTATTTATTAAGCAGCACAATTGTACATATTGTATATAATATGTTGTTTTATGTTTTCTCCTGTATACCGTTCATTGTTTAATTGCAGTTGTTTGTGATATTTATGTATGGCAAAACCAATAAAATTTTGATTTGAAAAAAAAACAAGTCCAATCACGGCAAGGTGTAGGAAATCGGCTCTATTTAAACCCAACAGGTGGGAATACATCTCATAACTGGTTGTAACTTCCCCTTGCAGACACCATGTCTGGAATGGGAGAGGGTGTGCACTTTCGGAAACAGTGCTGGGGCATCCAGGAGTCCAGAGTCATGGCAGGACACCTTGTCAAAGACCATGAGCAGAGACTGCTGCAGGGCCAGTACCAGGGTTCCCAATATAAAGCAGAAGCCTGGGACTGTCTGGCCCGTGACCTCACCAGTGGCACTGGCATACCTCAAACTGGTGAGCAGGTCAGTCATCACTACGCTGACCTGAAGCGGTGAAAGGGGGATCTCTTGGATCTGTGGATCCAAGAGGCTAGGAGGACAGGGGAGGTCCCAGCTGTGTGTAAGTATCACTCCACTACCTGTTTAATAATTGCCAGCTCATGTATATTATGGATAGGTATGGCTAAATATTCCTCTTATGTCCTTTACAGTGGCAAGTGAGGGGGCTGTGAACCAGGAGGCCCATGGATGTCGCTTGGAGAGGTTGCGATGCGAGGCAGGTTAGTAATACTCTTGCATGTACTGTCACAGGAAATAAATCTAAAAGTATTAGTAAGTTAATTGCCTGTATAAAACATGTATTGTTCAAGGCAAGTACTGCATGCACCAGAGAATATGGCAGGAAGAGTCTCATATAGGTTGTATGGAAATAAAAGCATAACAGCCTGACAATAAAGATCTAACTGTTGGACTGCATGTGTTTACTCTGGTATCATATGGTAATGTAAATTTG
The DNA here is from genome assembly GCF_019279795.1 of Protopterus annectens. Taxonomy (NCBI): domain Eukaryota; kingdom Metazoa; phylum Chordata; order Ceratodontiformes; family Protopteridae; genus Protopterus; species Protopterus annectens. Next base: position 1,870,874,779 of record NC_056737.1, read on the forward strand.
CAATCAATTAATAGTACTGTTGTATTAAACACTGTTACCCACACTGTGCAACATAAATAAAATGAGTAGGAATGTCTGTATATGACTGGTATAATCCCCAGAGTTCATTTAGTACAACTGAGAGAGGCATAGACAGAAAACAGTGAAATGACAGACAACAAAATCCAAATAGCACATGGAAATGAGACGTATTTTTAGCACACACAGCCATGATTCGAATCTTGGGAGTGATAGTAGGCTACACAGAATCATTTCCCACAACTGTACAGATATGTCCAGAATGTCCAGTAAATCGGCCCATATCTGCTGCCTGTCACCCTGTCCCCCTGGGAAATCAGTGGGATGATGCCAAATGTTTAGGCAGCAAACAAGAAATACAACTGATTGTCACAAATCTATAAGAGCAAACCTCTCACTCTAGCAACTCCCCAAAATGTTATGAGAGTAATAAGCCAAGTATGTCCCATGTACACCCCCGTGTTGTCAAGCTGTGACCAGAGTGTGTACAGTAACAGAGTGATATGTATGTGCATAATACTAATGTGGAATCTGGTAATTTGTGTGGCAACATTCAGGTAGTGCTAACAGACATTGCTCCCACAGGTTTGTCAGATATGAACACTGTGCTTAGAAATAAAAGATTGATACCCTGCACTGATACTGTATACTCTGGTATTGTATGGCATTGTGAGTGTTGCAGTTGCTCTGAATAATAAGGTATTACTCATCACTGTCAACCACACTATGCTACACAATATAACTGTCTAGGAAATCTTGTATGAGAGTGCTGAAATACAAGGTCAGAATGTAAAACCACAGGAGAATTATAGACAGAAATTAGATAAGAGATATACAGCAATATCTATATAGCACACACAACTGTGATGGACAGTGTTTTATTTTGAACAAACACAGCCATGGTCCAAATCCTGGGAGTGGTAGTGGGCTGCATACAGAATCATACCCCACAACTGTACAGATATGTCCAGAATGTCTAGTATATCAGCCCATATCTGCTGCCTGTCACCCTGTCCCCCTGGGAAATAAGTGGGATGATCCCAGATGTTTAAGCAGCAAACAGGAAATAAAACTGATTGTCACACATCTATAAGAATAAACCTGTCACACTAGCAACTCCCCAAAATGTTATGAGAGTAATACGCCAAGTATGTCCCATCTACACCCCCATGTTGTCAAGCTATGACCAGAGTGTGTACAGTAACAGAGTGATATGTATGTGCATAATACTAATGTGGAATCTGGTAATTTGTGTGGCAACATTCAGGTAGTGCTGACAAACATTGCTCCCACAGGTCCATCAGATATAAACACTCTGCCTAGAAATAAAAGAATGATACCCTGTACTGGTACTGTTTACTCTGGTATTGTATGGCATTGTGAGTGTTGCAGTTGCTCTGAATAATAAGGTATCACTCATCACTGTCACACACACACTGTGTCACATAATATAACTGTGTAGGAAATCCTGTATAAGAGTGTTGTAAGTCATTAAATGTTGAAGAGGGCAATAGTCTAAATATGTCCCGGTTCACCTGCATGTGGTCAAGACATTGCTAGAGTCTGTGCAAAAAGAGATGGACAGGTATATGCATAACATCAACCTATAATCTGGGAGTATGTGTAGAAACAGTTAGTGTTAAAAAACAATTCCTCCACAAGTATACCAGGTAAGAGGTGTATGCTGCAGGTAAAACCAGTTCATGTATATAGTTGTCGACAGCCATACCACTGTCCAAACTAAGGCAATAGGGTAGTGTACCAGTACTTGTAAGGTACAGATAACAGCACTGACTAGGAAGGTAATGCAAACTACAGGACTATACTTGTTGTTAATTGACACCCCCTCCCACCATATCTGCAACAATAAAACTAAATTACCAACTCAATTGGTATGTGCTGATTTAACTGTAATGTTGGGACATATGTCCAATTGTTTGATAATTATTTAAATCTGCTTCTATGCATGTGCTATGTTGAAATACACCAACATTGGTGGCATGGTGCCATCAATGTACCTGCATGCTGTTGTAATTACCACTGTGGTCCCATATATGCATGTGTTCTGTTTGCTATGCAACTGTTCCATATCTGGTGTCTGGGTTAAGGGGAATATTTATGCATGCTGTTATACCTAATCTTGGAATGTGTTGACTAATACTAACCCACATATGTTGATAAAACATAAACACCATAGCACGTATGGGAATGCGGGTCCCAGCGGACTCATCTGTCCCACCTCAGCTGGCCATGGTACTGAGCACCAGCCCATTTGGGGCCCAACCCAGGACATCGTCGTCTGTTGGTCCTGCACCATCTTCAGGTGGAACTGCCTCAGGGGATGGGGCTTGCCCCCCCATGGGAGAGGGAGCAGACAGGAACCTGTCACCCATCGGGAGGTCCAGGTCGTGATGTGTAGTGAGTTCAACCAGCAGTTTGGAGATCTGCTACGCCAGCTCAAGGACTGCAAGTCAGGACTAGAGGGTCGGCCTGGCTCTCTGACTCAACCCCCAGCACAGCCACCTTCGAGGCTGGAAGGTGCAATGGTGACTGCCCATGGGTGGGGACCTCAGTCCCACTGCTTCCACTAGGGGGCTCATGGGCTTCCGATTTCCCAACACCCCTCCCCATCAAGGTGTTTACCCACCCCTGTATGCATCTTGTTTGTCTTGTCAGTTAACTTACCCAACCTATCTCCCCAAATATACCTAGTATCCCTCCCCAACATCCCACTCTCACCTGAAAAAAAAGGGCAATCTGTTCCCAAAAACAATCTCAGCCCATATATAGCTGTCCATTTCACACACGTGTCCACTGGACACATGTAATCTGGTCTAATTAGCTTCACAACATATTACTGTTGTCCTCACCCCTCTCTCAGGGGTTTGAGTGCCCAAATCTATCCCAAAATTTAGTGTATATACACAGCTGTTGCTGTAGAAGAAATGGGCAGCTATGGACCTTCCCTACACCCTTCCTGCACATCCCTAGCTATTTTCCATACTGTCTTTCCCTATTTGTGTCCCTTTTTCACCACTTTCCTATCAACCCTTTTTCCTTTTCTTTTAAAGAAATTAGCATGGGGTAAGCGGGAGTAATCACTTTTAAGCATCAGTAAGTGGGTTTAAGCCTGTTTGCACAAGGGTAAGCAATGCCTATAAAGATTAAGCAATTGAGAAGCTAAAACAGTATAAGAAACTGTAACCAGAAGTTAGCAGTGCTTACCTCTGTGCAAACCCATGCAAACCCGCTTATAACTGCTTAAAAGTGCCTTAATCACTCTCTATCCAATGGCCCTTGTTCTGCCCAGCAACAAAATAACCAACCTCTGCATGGCTCAAGCCCAGGACCCTGCATGCCATAGCCAAAGTGATTTACCACTAAGCCATGTTAGATATACATAACCCTGATGTTTTCACAAACATATCATCCAGCACAGTCATTCAACAGTACTGGAAATGTATTTAAACATGTAGATCGTGTGTGTATACATATTTATATCTAAACAGATATATATATATATATATATATATATATATATATATATATATATATATATATATATATATAAAACAATATATATATATATATATATATATATATATATATATATATATATATATATATATATATATATATATATATATATATATATATATATATATATATATATATATATATATATATATATATATGTAAGCATAAATATACATCTATATATGTATATACAGATATATATCTATAGATATAAAAGAGAACATAACAAAAAATATATGACCACATGCACCGTTAATGGGGGTGAGGGGGCCCAAGCAACATACGTCTTGTAAATATAGATATCCCCCCCCCCACAGCCAAATGCATCTGCCCTGCAATACAGTACCAACTGTTGCAAATCCCATACCCAGGACCTGACACAACATGGGCACAAGATGTTAACAGTACTCCATCCCATCTGTATGATGTCAGGCTGGTATCAGTAACATATCATGCAGTATAGTCTGGCTACGATAGGGAATGTACAATGTGGAAGCAATCAACATTCCTAAGATACATATACACAGACACATATATGCAGATACATATATATATATATATATATATATATATATATATATATATATATATATATATATATATATATATATATATATATATATATATATATATATATATATATATATATATATGTAACTACACATACACACACACAAATATTTATAGGAAGATGTATATGTAGAGGGTGCACACAATATGGAACAGCCACTATGCCTACAGTTGCCACCTTACCAACTGGCTAATGTATGACCCACTCATACAAATGACAATTGTTGCCTGCAACATATACCCACAGAGAGGTCAAAGGATATAACACCACACACAGGTCTGCATACATGGGAAAGCTTTATGTGTGTACGATTACACTTGTATGTGCCATGTCATGTAGCTGTTTAAACTCTGAAATACATATAAACAGACTAATGCAACTGTCAAACAGATAAATGAATACAGTATTCTGGAAAAGCTATCCAGGCCAAGGCCTTTAAATAGTGCAACAATAAAGACAGACTGGGCCACAGGACAACATTCAATCAACAGTAAGTAATGCAGATGTATAATCCAGCAGCCTCTATCTACACTCTGTACACAATCCCTAGGGGGTAAATACCTCAGCTGACACAATGGGATGTATCTGTTACATAACAAGGCATAACTGAAACCATCGCAATCACAATGACAAACAGAACAGTCTGTATGGCAGGAAGCAGTAGGCCTGCCCTTACCCAAGGTGAATTGTATGGTAATGTACATCCAGATATCTTAAGGCAGCTTACCACTGATACCCCCACATGTTGTAACAGCCTAGGTTAGTTATGATGCATCCCCCCATAGACTGACATACAGAGCGATATACCACTGTTACATACACTGGCCTCTGGACTGCATAAGGGCACACATGTTTTGTGCAGATGAAGCCCACACATATATGGACCCAACCCCACAATATGTGTTAGGGCCACAACAGCAGCGGAATGATGGCAGGAATGGCAGCATGACATACTCACAGGCCACTACATAACAACACCTGACAGCATGTCATATGGACAAAGCCTGGCATGTAGATGGACGACAGAGGCTGTAATACAGGCCCATATGTGAAACAGTGTTGCCATACACTAAGTAAGTCACTGGTGTTACAGGATAGTCTGCAACATACCCTTAGTCAGGAATATGAAGTCAGAAACACAAATGGATGTAGCCATGTACTGATAGCACTCAACACACAAACAGCCAGTGTGGTGGACAGGAAAAACATAACACATACACCTCTGTCCATCAAGTGGATAGGCACACAGTTGAGAGCTATGCAGACTGCAGTCCGTATTAAACTAGTATGTACACACAGATCCTGTAACACTGGTGCTATACAATGCATACAACAACAGTACTGACACTCTCTGTTTGTAGTTCTGGAACCTCATGCAAATAAGTAGCTGGCCTGAGTGTGCAAGTCCTCTTGTAAGAGGTATTGCTACCTGCTGTCTGTAACACTGCATCTATACACAGGAAGGATGTCCACCATACAGGAAAGGTAAAGGGACCATGCCCATATGATGTAGTGATTTATAGTAGTGAGTTGCCATGACAGTGGTAATTGGAAGTACTACACAACTGGCTGCATGCAGGTAGCAAGTGGAGGACACTGATTGGTGCAGAGGCCATCACCTGATCATGTGCATCACCCACAAAAGCCATGCTGCAATCTATTCCAGGCAGCTCAATTCATTTACTGGAGAGAGAGAGAGAGAGAGAGAGAGAGAGATGCAGAGAAATAAAGTGAAAGAGACAAATAACCATAAACATACAACAGCTCCTGAACTGCAACAACACCAGTAAATACAACAAAGGAAGCAGGAGAATGAGTGAAAAAAATCTACCTCCTACAAGGATACTATCCACAACAGACCTCATCTCCACAACAGGTATGTGAAGAATATATGCATGCAATTGACTGTAGATCCCGGTCCATAATACTGGGGTAGATGATGTTGAATGATATACATGTGCCAACGGATGTTGCTATTGTAAGGATCTTCAGCTGAACAACTGCTATCGACATTAAAGTCTGTCCCTGTGGGTAGTGGGCCATACCCATTAACTGTGTAGAGCAGCACCGACTGACAAGATGTATGCCAATATAGTGTGTGGTGTATAATTGAAGGGATGTATATTACTGTGGCCAATAGCTGGTGGTGGAAGTAATGTCATAATGATGGATACGTGGGTTCCACAGCCCACCATTTACAGGACACTCAGCTTAACCTGTACTGTAGCATGCTGAAATGCCATAGGTGTGAAATAGGGTTACCTGCAATCTGGCCCTACATATACCCCCCTAATGTTAGGCTGTGTCCATATGTGGCACCTGTCTGTGTTGTAGCAAGGCAGAACAGTGCAGCTGTGCAGGAAGGAGTTTTGAGATTGTAGACCTGATGTCTGAATGTACCCCATATATAGGTATGTATATGTGTACACACACACACACACACACACACACACACACACACACGCATATATATATATATATATTATATATATATATATATATCTATAAATATTATATATATAAATATTTTATATATATATATATATATATATATATATATATATATTCACAGATATACAGATACCCATATGCAGACATATATATAAACACATATATACATCATATATATCTACACATATACAGATATATATCTATATGCACATCTACATATATAAAAAACACACACACACACGCATATATGTATGTAAATACATGACCCCTATATTACCACCACAGTGCTGCATGCTATGTGTGAGGGAACAGCACACATAGCAATACACACAGATATAAACACCTGACAGTGTGTGCAACATGGACTAGTAAGTCACATGTGAACCCCTTGTTGGGACCACATTGCCCTTGTCTGTGAAGTAGGGAATGGGAATATGGGGAAGTATGGCAGGTGGAATGGGAATATGGGGAAGTATGGAGGTGGTCCAGATTGGTAGATTTACAGGACAGCCTACAGGGGTGGTATATGACACATGTGGTGGGTAAACACTCTGGATGGTGTGTGTGGTCTGTGATGTGGAAGCCGCATGGGCCCCAATATGGACACAATGGGAACAAGCCTCCCATCCCTGCTATTCACAACAACAGTCCATGTCCTAAAGATGCCTGACCTGTAGGCTGAGCAAGAGGAGCATGTAGACCCGGTGAATGTGTACTGGGTGTCTCAAGGTGATGTAGCACATCCCACATGTGTCTGTGGAGCCCACTATGGCACAAACCCTGGGCCTAACCTAGGGGGACAGGATCATGTCTGTGTGTGCCCCTGGGGGGGAGACAACATCCCCTGAGGTGGCTCCACCTGAAGGTAGTGCTGGACCAGTACATGAGGGGGCCCCAGGGTGGATCCCACATGTGGCCTGGTAACATGGGCAGATGAGTTTGGAGAGGTGGTTCTGCTGGCAAATATGCCATAAACATGCTATTGTGTCACTGTTATAGAACATATGTGGGTAGTAATAGTCTACCCAATCCCAGAACATGTCCAACAGCATGCATAGATATCCCCAATAACACAGAATGTCAGATGTGCAGCAATCACATAGCAAGCATACCACGGGCATATATGGAACAAAAGTGGCCCTGACAATGACAAATAGTCTGCTCTTTTTTTAAAAAAAAATACAGTATTTAATTTGAGTGTTGAAGGAATTTTTAACTGAAGTTATTCTGCTCTTCAGTAACTTGAACTGAAGCTAGTGTTGGCTGAATTTTGTTATTTGCTAGTAATTACAGGTGTGGGGGTAGCCACATTCTTTGATTTCCTGTCCTTGCATATTTAAACTGGTGCATGTGAAATAATTCCTGCTTTAAAACTTCAGCTTGGCCAGCTAAGAACCTGGTTATATTCAACTGGACGTATAAGAGAATTTAAGTACCTTTATCTGCTCTTTTGTTTTTTTAAATACAGTATTTAATTTGAGTGTTGAAGGAATTTTAAACTGAAGTTATTCTGCTCTTCAGTTATTCCCACCCACCCGCCCTGTTTTTGTTTTGGTGTTAATCTTAGTGGCATTGAAACTGCCCACCCCTCAGCCTGCCTCTGGGCCCATCTCATTTGCTCACTCAACTGAGTGCAGTGAGATCATATTCTGAGTTCAGGCACTCCTACTGTGTACAAAGAGAGCATCTGGGAAATAGAAAAAAAAATTAAGCTTTCCTGCCTTTCTTGTTAAGTGGTACAGACTATTTGTAGGCTTCTGAGCGCCCAAGCCCTTCTGTGTTTGAGGGAAGCCTTCTAGCTTGTTTTTTTTTCTTATAACTAGCCAGTTTTCTAGTTTCAGCACTCAAATCTGTTTCTTTGATCTCAGCACTTGTTCAGAAAAAAAAAAAAAATTTCATCTGCTTTTACTGTACTTGTGTTTTTACCTACTTCTTTTTACTTTTGCATCATCTTAAAATACTCAATTGTATTTATTACTGCTTGGTGTAACTCATTCTAAGCCTTTTGGTTTAAACACTTGGGCTTCGGACCAGTTAGTTGTTTTGCACTGAGAGGGTTTGTGGTCTGCACTGTTGTGGCAGAACAGGTAGCTTACATCCTTCTAGGTTGAGAACTGCTGATTGAGGGCTCAGTGTCTGTTATTCTAAAAGTGTATTAATTCTGGTTTAAGCACTTGGGCTTTCAAGCCAGTTATTTTACATTAAGAGGGTTCGTGGTCTGCACTCTTGTGGGAGGAGGCTGGACTCTGCCCTTCTGAGCTGGGAATTTCTGGTTAAAGGCTTATAGTGCATGCATATCTGAACTGTTTCTTACTGAAGTTGGTGCCTTGTTTGCTGTGACATAGACTGGATTCGGGCCTGCTGGATCTAGCTTTGTTTGTGTAACTTGAGCACTAATCCAGACATTCTCTAAAGTATTCAATGGTATTTATTACTGCTTGGTTGTAACTTGATTAAAGTGTAGCTATCATTCAAGTCTTTTGGATTAAGCACTTGGGCTTCAGACCAGTTGTTTTACATTAGGAAGTTTTGTGGCAAGCACTGTGGTGGCAGGACAGGTAGCTTTCATCCTTCTAAGTTGGGAACTGCTGATTGAGAGCCCAGTGTCCAAGTGTATTAGTTCTGGTTTAGGCACTTGGGCTTCAGGCCAGTTATTTTACATTAAGAAGGTTCGTGGTCTGCACTCTTGTGGGAGAAGAGGCTGGACTCTGCCCTTCTGAGCTGGGAATTTCTGGTTAAAGGTTTATAGTGCCTGAATATTTGAACTGTATCTTACTGAAATTGGTTCACCTTGTTTGCTCTAGCATAGACTAGATCCAGGCCTGCTGAATCTAGCTTTGTTTATATGCTTGTTGTTTGTTTGCTTGTTATTTCCTGGAAGCTAATTCCACCTAATACGCAACTTCTCAGCTTCTGTGGATCACTAGTGATATCTGCATTGCTTACTGTACTTATTTCCTTGTTTCACTTGAAAGAAAGTTACTGTTTGTCGTTTTGCATTTAGTTACTTGTAACACATTGCACTCAAGTTACCTGGCACTTGCTCACTAAAGCAATTATATAAGTCAGCACTAAAATTAAAAGCACTACACCCTCACTCCCCACTGGCCCTTGTTTTCAATTAAGGAATTCCCAATATTATTCTAGCATGCCCAAAGGTCAGTTGTCAATCTTCTCTCCGGTCCAGCTGGTGAATCTGGGAATCTTGAGGCAATGTTATAACTGCCTCATGTACACAGACAACCCTCTCCTCCTCCCACATAACACAAATACTTGCGAGAGATGCAGCTATTTAGCCAAACTGGAGGCTGAGCTCTCTCAACTCAGGACTGGCAAGACCAGACAGGAGGAGAAGGCAACTACACACACCACAAAACCAGCCTCACATAATGCTACCACTCCACTGAATCAAACACATAAACACACAAAGACATACTGGAGGATCTGAGTAAAAATTTACCTAAACAGCAGAGGCCTCCAAAGCAGACACCCAAACAACTGCTACCTCAAGACACCCCACAAGCAACACATAAACCACAAAAGCAGTGTGCAAAGCAGTCACAGCCCTTAAGGCCAAATACAACACCAAACATACTTGTCATAGGTGACTCCATAGTCAGACACACTGACGTCCCACTCACCAGGCTGAACAAGGAGAGGGTCACAGTAAGCTGCCTATCAGGCGCTAGAATCCGCCACATAACACAAGCACTCGGGTCACTCCACGGCAAGTACAAATATGACACAGTCATTGTCCATGCTGGTGTGAACGACCTGAGACGTACCTCCCTGGACTACATGAAAAGAGACATTTTTATTTTTTATTTTATTTTATTTTACATTTGTTGACCGGGAGGATCCGACTGGATGCATGTCCATTTTCAGCGGAGGCCCGGGGAGAAAAGCTCCAGAACACAGGTTACAAAACACTTGACTAACAATGAAGCAAAATATACATTCAAAATAAGAGCATTCTGACTTATTCTTTATAATTTATTTTTAATGTAAGAGGATAGTAAGGAGATATAGAATAATTATGAGTTATAGACAGTTATTACAGTCTAGAGAGGAGCTCTCTGATTATGTAGCCCAGGCAGGTATGACCCTAACCCTGAGCAGTATCCTTCCTTCACCAAGAATGATGCCACAATATAGAGACAAGATGATCAGCTTTAACAATTGGCTTAATGTCTGGTGTCATTCAAAGGGGATCCAGTGTCTGTCTGCCTGGGATGACATGCTTGACAAGCCACGCTGCTCAAGGGACGGCTTGCACCTGTCACCCTGGGATTCGGATATTGGCTAAGGTTCTTGCCACCCCATAGTGCCTTTTTAGGCAAGGCTCAAATTCTAAACCTACCACCCTAGAAAACAAAAATGGGAAGAAACTGAGGGTAATGCTGCTCAATGCCAGAAGTCTAAATCTCAAAATGCACGCACTCGAGGCCCTTCTCAGTATGGAGAACATCGATGTCTGTGCTGTAACTGAAACCTGGTTCAAGGCTCCTGAGAGCACCCGCACTATTAGGTTTTACCTCATATCATGCCCGCCCCAAAACCGGACCACACCACAAAAGGAGGGGTGTATCCATATTCATAAAGGATACCCACACCTCCAGGTTGGTGGCAACGCAAGCTTGAAACCATCCAGGTGCAACTAACCATAGGCAAAACTGCTCTACAAATTGTAGCATGCTACAGGCCACCCTCTCAAACTCAGGAACCCCACACAGCCTTCCTGAAGACACTGGAGGTTATAAATGTATCTCCAAACACCATCATATTGGGTGACTTCAACTACCCGAATATAGACTGGGAACATTACTCAAGCCCCAACTTTCTAGCCCAACGGTTCCTGGAGTTCATAAATTCAAATGCCATGGAACAGCTAGTCACTGTTCCGAGAGGAGAAAATATACTAGATCTCATTGTCACAAACATGGGGACAAAATGCTCCACACCGAAGTATATCCTCATTGGTGAGATCTGATCATAAACTAATCTCACTGGAAATCCACATCCCGCCCCACCCCAAACAAAAGACCATAGTGAAGAACTTCTCTAAAGCAAACTTCACACTACTCAAGACTGGTGTGGTATCCTTCAAGGCCCTGAGCCAGTGGAAACCACAACCCAAGCTGGAAGCCCTTACAAATGCCTTCTATGAACACCTCCAGGACTGCATGGATCAGGCAATCCCAAATAAAACCAAGACTCTTTCCACAAAGGCAAACGTCCAGTCTGGTGGACCCCAGCCATTAACAAACTTTACAATAAGAGGAGAAAGCTATTACATGATAGAACAAAATCCATAAAAGGGAAGTCACCCCTGATCATTATTAGTAAAAAATCGAGCACTCATAAAATCAACTAAGGCCAATTTTGAGAGAAAAATTGCCATGGATTCAAAGGACAATCATAAGGCCTTTTTCAGCTATGTTAGGAACCTGGGCGGAAACTCCCAGATATGCTCAGAATTAGTCCAAAATGATACAAAAATCACTGAACCCACAGACATTGCCAACATACTGGCAGACAGGTTCAGTGCAAACTTCACCCTCTCTCCCCTAAAGGAGAGATAACTATCCCAGCCGAGTGTAGCCTCCCGGACATCTCAAATGCGCAGGTGAAAGCTGCTCTCTAAAGCTAAAAACACAGCATCAATGGGACGGATGGTGTCCCCGGCTGTGTGCTACACGAGCTAAATGAGGAATTAAACCCGCACATAAGGCAGCTGTTTAATCTCAGCCTTACCACAGGATACGTGCCCAAGGAGTGGCGACGGCAACTGTTGTCCCACTCCACAAAGGCGCCTCACGGACCCTGGTAATTACGCCCCATAAGCTTAACAGGTCTAGTCTGCAAAGCTATGGAGAGGATCATAATGGAGCTCATAAACAAAGATATAGGGTACTTGCAGACATTGGACCCGACCCAGTTTGGCTTTGTCAAGGGAAGATCATGCCTTTTGAACTTGGTCGACTTCTTGAAACAGTCACCAAGGCCATTGATGAGGAAAGGCAGTCCATACAGCCTACCTTGACCTTGCAAAGCTTTGACACAATACCCCACTCGGGTATTGTAGAAAAACTACCAGCTTAAATGTAAACCCATATGTCACAAGATGGGTTGCAAACTGGCTTAAGGACAGAACCCACAGGGTTAGAGTTGCTGGCGCTGTGTCAGACTCCAAGCTGGTCACAAGTGGTGTCCCACAGGGCTCGGTCCTTGGCCCCCTATTGTTTGGCATCTACTTCTCAGAAGTACAGGCCAACATAGGAGGACTTTATTGACAAAGTTTGCAGACGACTGCAAACTGGGCCATAGTGGAAAGTGCATCAGGCACGGATATCCTTCAGAAGGGACTCACGGAAACAGATAGCTGGTGCCAGAGCCATGGCCTGAAGTTAAACGCCAAAAATGTATAGTCATACCCTTGGAAACAAGGTAATCCCAAGCTACCATATAGGTGGCAATCAACTAAGCACAGAAGAGTTTATCAGGGACCTGGGGACCCAGGTTGACAGTGGCCTTTCTTTTGACACTCACATTGCTAAAGTGGTTAGAAAGACCTTCTACATTGCCCACCTGATCATGAAGGGATTCACATCCAGATCTAGTGAGGTTATTGTTCCCCTGTACTCTTCACTTATCAGACCAATGATCGAGTACAATGCCCCATTCGGGATGTATCTCACCCGACATCTGCAGCAATTGGAGAGACCCCAAAAGTTCCTCACCAAAAGGATAAAGGGACTCCAAAATCTGTCATATGCTGCCAGATTGAAGAAACTCCAGCTCTATTCAGTCGCATACCGTCTGCTCAGAGGTGACATGTGCCTGACATACAAGGCCATGTCCAACCCGGAATTAATGGACATGCTCCACCTCAAAATCCAAATCCACCAAAACCACTAGAGCAAGCGACTTAAACCTTAGCACGGATATAAATAGGACATGCTGGAGGGATAGATTTATCACTCAGAGACTCCCTATGCTGTGGAATAAAATCCCGGTCCATGTGAGGCAGAGCACCTCGCTGACTCTGTTCAAGAGAAATCTAGACCTGTGGATGGGAGATCGTAGGTTTACAGAATCATCTCTGTGTCACTGCTGGACAGAGGCACAACAAACTAATGGGCACAGTATTTTTTCATATAAGGGGTGCGTAAGCCACAAAAATTTGGGCTAGGCTTATAAATGCCTTAGGGCAGATAGGCTAGTATAAACCTATGAACCTATGAACCTATGAACAGCCCAGAAATGATAGTGTCCACACAGGGAACATGGCTACAAGCACATAACACAAAGTGTGGTACAATACAATATCTGTCCCACTGGTAGTTAAGCTGTAACCATACCTACTGAGTTGTGTGTACAATTTGTTGTCGCTGATATGGTGGGTGGGTGACAGATATGTGCATTGAAAACTGTGGTAAGCTTGCTGTATGAGTTGCTCAGACCTGTTTCCATCTTTATATCTTTCAGGCAATATGTCACATGGATGGCTTTCTGCTTACTCAGTTGCTGAAAATGAAATAGTGCTAAACTATCTAATCCAGCACTACCCTGTCCTGTTTGGCCAGGCTGCCCATGAGCAGCAGGAGCAGACCACCCTGTGGAATGACCTAGTCCACAGGGTCAATGATGTCAGATTGCACAACCACAGTTATCATCATGTCCGGCATCATTGTTCTGACCTGCTTCACAATGCCTGTCAGCGTGCTGCTGCAGTCCAGAGGGATCACCTTCCAATGGAGGGGCCATGCCATCCATCCCCCCGGACACATGTTGAAGAGCTCCTCGCTAGCCTCGTGGCACCTGCCCGTCCACACAGCCAACAACTGTCAGACACCATTGTGGAGGTGGGTGCTACCCACGCACCGTCTGAGGAGTGCACAGGTAAGGCCACAGGGCACATCAGTAGACCACTGTTGCATATGCATATGAAACTGCACAGGTAGATCATGCATATCTGACATGTCATATATATATATATATATATATATATATATATATATATATATATATATATATATATATTTTGCTGCTGCATAGTAGTAATAAACAGATGTGCAAACATGGTAGTATTGTGGACATGTACTGTTGATGTACTATAATGCTGCACCCACCCTGTAGCAATGCCACAGGTGTGGCCACTGACTTCGCATCTCTCACCCTCTTATGTAGGTCCTTCTGGTATACCACCAAGGCAACAGCCTGTAGCTGGTGAGTATGATTTATGTTGATGATTGCCAATACACTGGGCATGTAATGGCTATGGTATATTCCATGTACATATCTAACTCACCTACCCAGAATGCATGCTGTACATGTGCATGTATTGTTGCTGTTAAATGCATGGCATCACAGTGGTGACCATGATGGGATATTGGAAGGGTATGTCAGACACCTGCAAGATAACTAACATCCTGTCATTGCGGAATGTGTCCACAGGGATTAACATAATGTTGGGAGACATGGCCTACAGTAGAGACATGTGTGAAACATCACCCATATACAGTGCAACAACAGTGTCTATACCAGTAGTAAAATGGCAACTGTTACAGATTTACATTATGGCATAACATATTACTGTGGTGCACATTACTAGCTGGGACTAGGCTGTAACACATGGTGTTCAGTGTATGGGACATTGCAAACTGACACACATGTGTAGGCCTTATGTATCAAGCATCTGCAAAAAGGCTGAAGGTGGGGTGGGGGGTCAGCATGACACACCAATGCACTGCAGCAGGGATCCTAAGGATGCTAGGAATGGCTGTATCTGTACACAGCAAGTTCAGGAACTGTGGCAGGAGTAACCCTACCCCCACAGCAATAGTGATGGCAGTGTGTGAACACCAAGGGATGTGCACATGAGTAGACCTTGCAATCATGCAGGTCTGGGGGACGTGTGTAGGGCAAACTGAACACACACTGGCAAATGCAGATGGCCCATGCTAGTATATCCCTGCCAGGAGTAGTGACTGCTGTAGTACACATAACAATAGGTGCAACAAACCATCATAAGGGTGTGGACACATATGCACACATGGAGTATATGCATCGTGGTCAGCATCTGCACACCTAACACATTCTGTAGACACTGCATGTGAATGACAGGACATATATCACATATCGGGCTTATGTACTATTAATATATGAGGTGATGTGGTCCCATGGCAGATCAAGGAAGGGTGCATCATATCAATAAGGGTGTGTGCACTCCCCATAGCCATGGTATGGTCTGACAGTTGTCAGTGTAATAGTATTGGATTGGTCATACATGGTCCATTGATGTTGAGATCTGTAAACCAGACATCAGCTATTCACAAATGACATCTGTCCACATATCATCCCAGGTATGTGTTGCTGAAAAACATAGGGGCTGTGAGCATTAAAGCTGACATAACTGACACAGTACTACACATTCAGCAATGTGTTGTACACCTGTGAGGTTTGGTGTACAGTACATGCAGTGTGCAGAACAGGTGCACAGCAATACTGTGTAAATGGGTGCAGTGGTAGCCATGGGAAGGGGCATCACCTACTAGCACAGCACATGCATCACACACATGTATACTTTTGTTAGCATGGATTGACTATAGCTGCACTGCATGCTGTTGTGTACCATATGTTATGCATGTTGACAGTTGGGTAATAGAAGCACTGTGTGTACTATCTTTGTGCAACCTCACCTGTGTGTGTGTGTGTGTGTGTGTGTGTGTGTGTGTGTGTGTGTGTGTGTGTGTGTGTGTGTGTGTGCACATGTCGGTGGGTGGTTATTTGGTCTCTAGGGTCATTCTGGTAAAGTGGAAGGAGGCTGATGCATGTAGGATGCATGTGTGCATGTGTATGTGTTTGTATGGGTGTCTATGTATGCACATGTGTGATTGTGGGGTTGTAAACACAGCAGTGCTTCTCTTTGGTATGGTGCAGTACATGGACATGGACTGACACATGACACACCAGGAATACTTGTCATGTATGTAATCACAGGACAGCTGATAGTATAATAAGGTCTGTAGCATGGAACACACATTGGGAGGGAAGGTAAATACCAGGCATACACTTAATATCACATTCAGCAGACAGGTGACCGACAACCCCCGTATGCAGCACTACAGATGCATTGGGGAATTACTAGACAACACCAGGGAGTGTATCCATATATTACAGTTGTCACATGATAGGTTGATTGAGCAGCATATCTGGCATGTACTGAGCAATACTTACACATGACACTCCAGTACATGGTATTATGGAGTGAATATAGTAGCCCCTCACATACAGGGGCCATGCTTATGATGTCCAGACATACACAGGGTGAACACTGAATGACAGCAGTGAGGCCATGTAAAACCACTCCACTCAGGTCAGGGAGGTAATGGAATAACAGGTCTTGTGTTGTGATCACTTGTCTAGGCATTTAGAGGAATGATACATTAATGAGTGGTATTAATGAGTGTATGTTACCAAGTGTGATGCAGGATGTACAAAGCATGGGAATAAACATGGGACTGTCTGTAAAGTCATGGACAGTTAGGTATTAAGATATTGTGTGTGTGTGTGTGTGTGTGTGTGTGTGTGTGTGTGTGTGTGTGTGTGTGTGTGTGTGTGTATGTGTGTACTGTTATGCAATGATGTGCAGGTCTTAAAGTGCATTTCTTGTTTTCCTCCACAGGTTGCGAGGTGGGTCAGGGTCCCTCTTACATGCAATCTGATGTTGGTGTCCATACAGACACCAAAGATGATGATAGTACTGTTGAGGCACAGGTGGGGTTGCCAGAGGCCAAAACAGTGCCATCATTTGACAACCCCCTTTTAGCCACCCCAACCCCGCACACAGTTTCAGTGCCTATACATACCCCATCACCAGTGGCCAATGTGGAGGGACAGCTGGCAGCTGGTGGCAGTGCACAGCAGAGTGTGGTAACCATGCCTACTGCGTCTGGTCACAGCAGACATAGTCAGATGTTTGGCAGGGCACCACATAGGCAGATATCCCAGGGTGCTCGTGGTAGGGCCACTGGTTATCATGCCCCTAGCAGACGTGCCACAACTAGTACCACCAGGCGCATGTTTCAGTCTGTCATGGAGGCGCAGGCATGTATGGAATGTAACACCAGAGAGGGCCTGAGGCTGCAGAGGGCTGCTCTCACATCTGCAAGTGACAACTTCAATGAACTGTCTGCTGCCATCTGTGCTTATACCGAGCAAATGGATAGATGGTTTGGTGAGATGATGGGCCTCATCAACCGCGGTTTGTCTGTGCTTGAACATGTGGCGGGAGTGAGGCGACAGCCGTGTGGACATAGGCCAGCAAAACCAACAGCTGGCAGCCAATGTGGACATGCTAGAACACAAAGGTGCTCCCGTAGTGGCAGTACCAGCCCCACACTGCTGGGGAGTACTGTCCACACCACACCACAGCAGGCCATGAGCACATGGTCCTGGCCAGTCTCATGGGGGACCTGGTTCCAGCGGGCATCTGTCATCATCAGGGGAGAGTAGCACATTGTGGCCTGTACCTGGACATGCCCATGGAACTCCTGGCAGGCACAGTCCATGTGTCCATGGCTGGTGGCAGTGAACTGCACACCCTGCCAGATATGATCTGCAGCTGTCTATAAACACCTGTGTAGGGCAGCCACATGGCAAAACTGTGTGCATGCATACCCACACACTATACGAAAACACTTAGGGCATCCCCATACCTACACACACCACATCACCACACCCCGTTCACCTCATTATACCCTTCACCTACATACATGGTGTCAAATGTATGGCCAACCCTCAGCCTCTGTCAAACCAACAACACACCCTGTGCATATGATGATACCTGTGCCACATCCCTAGCATTCATAACATCAATGCAGGGACAGGCTGATATGGTTCTGATGCACATGGTGACTGTACTACAGTGTACCAAAGTACTGCAGTGTAACATGTTGTTAGGAGTAAAGTTTAATGCATACATGTCAGGTAGTGTAGCCATCCAGAAATGATGCATTATAGCTGTTAGTAACACTGGTTGATTGTGGTCTCCATAATGTTATCCATTTGTGTTGTAGGTGTACATGTGTCAGCAGGAGGATGGTCTACAGTCATATTCCACAAGGAGTATGGTTGTGACATATCTGGGATACAGTTGAACACATGTCACAGGTTTGTATAACAGTTATTGCCTGTGCCACATGGACAGGTGACCCGCTGGGATGTGTATAATCTGCAACCCGAAGTAGATCCCTCCACATACATGCACACTCTTACTTGGCAACACTGGGACTAGACCCCTACCTAGGTATGTAGTGCTACTGAAGTGTGTGCCTTTCATTGCACACACCACACAGCATTTAGGGTGAGGTGTGTTCCAGGTTACATGTTACATGCAGAACATCCCCAGACATGTACAGTATGCTAATGGGGGATGTATTGGCTGTATATAGACAATACATAGTGTGACATACCATCATATACATATTAACAGACACATAAGAGGCAGACACACATCTGAGAGACCTGGGCCTATCGCTGTTAACTAACTTGACTGTGTGTCCAATGCATTACGGTAGGCTGCACACAACACATGCATAACTGGGCTGGACTGTGGTATCAGTTACCTGTATGGTTCATGGTGACAGTGGTCACCATAAAGTGCTATATGGGACATATACTGGGTGTACCAGGGTGTAATGACAAGTGTACACAACACTCACATCCCCAGTGGATATTGTACTCCCTGAAACCCATGATGACGCTCACACCATCACACATTGCCCATGACTGTGATACAACCCATTGTAAACCCCAACAGTGGTACTACAGGGATTTGCATCTAATGCGCTTGCCACAGGCATACTAGGGTGTTGCATTGTCATGCCTCACCTATGGGCAGCAACAACACTATCTGTACTACTGTGTGGCAATGGGTATTGTAATAGGAGTATGTGGCCTTGGAATGTTCTACCCTACAGATGGGATCCATATGGATCACCAAATGGCAACATAACCGAAACAGATTCGGTTGGGCATACTTGCATGAAAGTGCTTTTCACCGAAAGGCACTTTTGCGTAAGTATGCCTGTTGCGGAGATTGCACTACAGTGGGGATAAGGGAAAATTCCCTTTTCCCCACTGTAGTGCGACCTTGGAGTGAGAATATTTAAGTAGGGGGGTGTGGGGGTGCAGGGGGGCTTCCCCCCTGCAAAAAAAAAAAGTAATGTTTTATTTTTTTTTTATTAAACACACTTTAATGAAAGTGCTTTTTCGGTGAAAGTGCTTTCGTTAAAGTGTGTTCAGTGATTGTGGATTCGGACTACTGAACTTTCGTTCAATAGTCCTAGATCCCTGCAGATATATGGACATGCACACATACACACACTTGTCAGAACTCAATGGGTATCCCATGCCTATCGACCCATTTGTACAACACTGTTGTACTGGTACTGCAAGGCTCGTGCAGCCAGTAGAGAGAGTAGCGTAACAGGGTACATGTAATGTCCCATACAGCAGCAGCCACAACTGACTATGGCAATGGGTGTTGTGGTGGTTGTGGAGACCCTCATGGAATTCC
This sequence comes from Protopterus annectens, assembly GCF_019279795.1. Lineage (NCBI taxonomy): Eukaryota > Metazoa > Chordata > Ceratodontiformes > Protopteridae > Protopterus > Protopterus annectens. Next base: position 1,870,894,938 of record NC_056737.1, read on the forward strand.
CAAGTACAGGGGTACTAACACACAGATACTGCTATCCTTAGTAATGCACATGTACTCATGTCAGTACTCGGGTGCATCGCTGCAGGTGGTCATAGCTGTGTACCTAGCTATTGTCCATGGAGAGATGGGTTGTGTAGGGGATGTGTGTACAGTGGTATCCTGCCACCTGCCATGTGGCAGCAGGCAATATATCAACAGACACCATTGTGGTGACCCTCAGGGTGAGACTGACATGGATCAGCCGATCCTCTGTGTGCCTCCTGCACAAGGCCACTGAGGTGATCAAGTTGACATGTATGCAACATTATTACAACACATGGTTAGTGTCTGTGATGGAAACCTGTACCCAAGCATGTTCTGTTGACTGTGGTAGTGTAGTGGAGGTACCTATGGCATGTGGTGCATACAGGGTATTGTCTTCTATATGTGCCAGTTCTTACACAGCTGGGCAGATATGTCAGTGTCAATCAAGCATAGGTTGCCTGTACATATCCCAGCTGGATACCTGCTATCTGCACATCTGTACAGGGACTGACAGTCATCAGCTTAGCAAGTAGCTATGCAATAGGATGAATGTTTTGACAGATAGATGTTTGACAACAATATGTATGCCATAACTACATGTTGGAAGCCCTCACTAACATGTGCTGTATAGACGGTAGTCTACAGTTACATTCCACATGTCGGATCATTATCCAATAGTGGATATATACTGTGACACAGCTCACACACCAGGGACACAACAGGGATGCCTCAGAGTCCAGCTATGCCTCCAGGTGTGCCTGTTGCCAGTACTACATTTAGCACTCTACTCTTGCCTGGGAAAGTACTGTCAACAGTAGTACCATCATGATACACTACGCACCAGTGTGACAGCACATATCGTGGGCTACTATCCTATATGTAACACATTCACATGGATAACAGCGCTGTACAGGCCTCATATACTTGTATGTCCCAGACATAACACTCACACCCCTTGCTACTGTAATGACAGCACATAGGTGCATGTATTGTACATGGCATTACATACACTTATTACAGATGCCATTACCCTGCTATGTTATTGGACTGGGTGGTAAGAACTGGTTACTAGGTCTAAGCCATGCTTAGCAGGTATTAACATTGCTCCAGTATAACAGCTAAGCTGATTTGACACTGGTAAGCAAAGCTACACTGTGTAAGCGCCTGTACATTTAACTGTAGCCTAGCACCGCTTAGCTTCACACAAAAGCTGCTTAAAACTGCCTTAACCACTCTGTATCTGACAGCCCTTGTTCTGCCCAGCAACAAAATGAACAGCCCTTGCAGGTCTTGAACCCTGTACACTATAGTCACAACACTTAACCACAATGCCATGACCACTGTCAAGACAGCTGTTGGTTTTCCACTATATCTGCCAATATACATATTGATTAGTATTGAACAATTGCCTTTACTTCCACAATTGTGTAGTACTTGTTATTAATATGACTGTTGCATCACATATGTTGTTTTATCATAATGTACATATATCAGATACATACGGCGAGATACATCTGGGAAGGTATACACAACTGTGATGTTTACACATGACAGGAATATGGATATATACATATGTTGATGTGAGTTTGGAAGAGAGGTGAAGAAGAGAGTACAGGCAGGATGGAGTGGGTGGAGAAGAGTGTCAGGAGTGATTTGTGACAGACGAGTACCTGTAAGAGTGAAAGGGAAGGTCTACAAGAGGGTAGAGAGACCAGCTATGTTATATGGGTTGAAGACAGTGGCATTGACAAAAAGGCAGGAGTTTGAGCTGGATGTGACAGAGGTAAAGATGTTAAGATTTGCACTGGGTGTGACGAGGGTGGACAGGATTAGGAATAAGTATATTAGAGGGTCAGCCCAGGTTGGAAGGTTTGGAGACAAAGCCAGAGAGGCAAGATTACGTTGGTTTGGACATGTGCTGAGAAGGGATGTGGAGTATATTGGGAAAAAGATGCTAAGGATGAAGCTACCAGGTAACAGGAAAAGAGGAAGGCCTAAGATAAGGTTTATGGATGTGGTGAGAGAGGACATGCAGGTGGTTGGTGTGACAGTGCAAGATGCAGAGGACAGGAAGAAATGGAAACAGGTGATCTGCTGTGGCGACCCCTAATGGGAACAGCTGAAAGAAGATGATGATGATGATGTTGATATATGTCTACATGTACATACACATGTATATTCATACATATGTCTGTATACACATCTGTATAGTGCATCATATATATGGCCATGTGTAGATCTCTTTGTATATACATATATATATATATATATGTGTATATATATATATATATATATATATATATATATATATATATATATATATATATATATATATATATATATATATATATATATATATATACACATATATATGTATATATATATATATATATGTGTGTGTGTGTGTGTGTGTGTATATATATATATATATATATATATATACATATATATATATATATATATATATATATATATATATATATATATATATATATATATATATATATATATATATATATAGCTATATATGTATGCACATCCTATGTGTACAGATATGTCTATTTATGTAGATATATATGTCGATATATATAGCTATATATGTATGCATATCTATTCTGATATACCCATTACTGTCGATATATATGTAGCTATCCATAAGTATATGTGCATATGTATCTATATCTGTATATGTGTAGACATATATTGCTGTGTATATGTATATATTTGAGTGTTTATATGTATATATATATATATATATATATATATATATATATATATAGAGAGAGAGAGAGAGAGATCCATCTATGTATGTCGATATGTATATGTGTATATATATCTATATAGATATATGGATAAATATATATACATATATGTTCACCATATGTCCAGAACATGGAGTGGAGTCCTACCTCAGCCCCAATAGTCCCATCCTCTTAGTACAAGAGGATATCAGATACGTTTTGCAGGTATATATGTAGACAGTTGCTACTGTGATAGGGGTTGTCTTAACAGACATGTTGTGTGTCGGTGGTCACATCTGCTTTTAACATGTGCGTCATTGGCTACTGACTGACATCTTAAGGACATCATAGTACAGTACCACTGCTAGCACAGTAATGATCTTGTGAACTACAGCAGAGGTATTACCAATATATGTGGACAGTCTGGCACTCTGTGGTCAATCCAGAGGTGTACACATATCCCATTTAAGCGAGACATGTGAACCACACCTCCTAATGTGGATGTTAATTGCCATGTACATAGGTATAGCACATAAATACTGGACTACATATGCCCACACAGTTTATGCATGCACACACGCCAGTCTGTCTGGACTCATAATACCTGATGATGCAGGGGTCACATGGCCACATACTACCCAGTAGTTAGTGACATACATCTGTACAGAATCCCGCTGCTTTGTCAGAAATACACAACAGTTAAGGTGGCCGGGCAGCAGTATGTCTTGCAAATAACTGGACATATCATCACACTGGGTAATTACACTAGGCTGCTAGGTATGTCACAAAGCACTGTGCAAATTACAGGCAGACTGCCACAACACTGGACTACATTTTGTATGGGGGACTACACATGCACCTTTCATTATAGTGGGCTCTACATGCATGTCACAGCACAGAGTTACAGTCACCTGTGTGAAAGTGCATGCCCACAGCCAATGTAAGCACAGCCACAGCCACATATGGTACACATACTTAATATGACACTATATGGACTGTCTGATAAACACCATCCTCATATGTGACACACACACTGACCCTACATACACTGGGTCATGGCACTGTGTGGTCTGATGGCTGATTATAGTGGGCTCTACATGCATGTCACAGCACAGAGTTACAGACACCTGTGTGAAAGTGCATGCCCACAACCAATGTAAGCACAGCCACAGCCACATATGGTACACATGCTTAATATGACACTATATGGACTGTCTGATACACACCATCCTCATATGTGACACACACACTGACCCTACATACACTGGGTCATGGCACTGTGTGGTCTGATGGCTGTCTGTGGTATGAGACATGTGTATCTGGCCCTACAGATATGTGAGCCAATAGGGTACCATTCACTGGAGCAACATGTCACATCAGATAGAACAGGACCAACAACAATGGAATCTACCACAGTCTGTGCACAGCCCAAGGTGCGTATGTGCAATACACATACTGTCGACAATCACCCTAGGTAGACAGACCCCAGTACTGTACACACAACCACAGAATGGCCAAGCTATGGACTCAGAAACAACCCTGGGTCTACTTTATGTGCTCAAAGTCTGAGAATATCAAATACAATATTCTTGACACAAGTACACCGAAAGCGCAAAACATTGAAACTGTAAATGGAAATATCCATAGGTGGAGATTTCTGTTTACTTCAATGAAGTGCGATCTCAGAGTTGGTATATTTAAGTAGCGGGGGTGTGGGGAACACAGCTCCCCATGTGGGGGGTACAGGGGGGCTTGACCCCCTGCCTACACTAGTTTAAATTATTTTATTTTGTGTAAATTGTTTTTTTTAGGTTGATTGTTAATAGTTCGATGCATATGGTTCGATCTATATGCATTCAAGCTATTAAGCTTTCGAGGTCCTAAAGTAGACCCAACAAACCCTACTATACATAACATATCTAGCAATCTGATATCTGACTGGCTTGTTATCAGGTATGATGTCAATAAATAAGGGTGTACAGGACATATGCACCTCTTACTGCAGGACATATGTACAAAGGTTGACAGACTTATGGCTTGTGATATGAACACTGCCCCAATATTGGCATGTTGCTGTGATAACCTCATATATTTACTGCATACCAGAGTTTATTGTGGCATATGTCCTATGAGGGATATGAAGTCAGTAACTCTCATGTATGTCACCATGTACTGAATGCAATCCTCACACTATGCTTCTGCAGTTCTCAGATAGGTGCTCTGTGAGTAGCACAAGAAACAAAAGGCTCCACACACTACCCAGTCTGCTGATGACCCTACAGATGGGGGTTTCCTCTAAAACATAGCACTGTCATGACAGGTATTAAAACATGAAGACCAGCCATATCCACACACACCCTGTTAAACCGACATTACTCCAAATGCAGAATAGCAACACTTACATTCTGTAGTCATGTCAGGCACATCCCCCTCCTGTGTGTTAGCCTGTTTCCACAGTGTATGTTGTTAGAGGAAAATCCCAAATCCATCTGTGATGCTGTTTGCCAAACACCAGATCAGGGTCCTGCTCTCAGTGAATGAAAAGGCCCAACAACAACATGATGTTCCTAGATATTGGAGTGTGTTTCCATGCAACTGGCTATGGGAATATTACCACAGGTGTTCCACATGCATTCAACTAGAGGAGGGCTGCAATTCACGCAAAGGCCATCAGCTGATCATGAGCATCACTTACAAAACACAAGCTGCTGCCTAAGCAAAGCAGGTGTAGCTCTCCACATCCACCAGAAAGGGAGTGAGAGAGACAGACATAGACAAAGTAAGTCAGGGAGTGGTTGGGAAAGTAAAACCTAAGCATGTATGTGTCACACACCTATCAGTACAGAGTTTCAACCCCCTGACTGACTATGTGTTGCTATTACATGTCTATGCAGTTATTGCATGCGCCACATAGCTTACATGTTGAGGAGCTGTCCAAACATATATGTGATGGTGAGTGACATCTGCAACAGCAATATGGTTGTGATACGGTAAGTGTAGTACACATGTCTGTCCACATGAACAAGTGTCAGCGTCAACATAGCCACACTCTCTCAGGGACTCACACACATTGACACACTTGGCAGGGTCAGGAATACACTTCCTAACTAGTTAGTTTGCCACAATACAGTAATGTGCAGGTATCACATGTACCACAGGGGTTATCCGGAGGTTATATGGGCAAAGGGTCTGCAAAGGTGTCTGACATCAGACAGCATGGTTCAGTATGCCAATGGGAGTTGTAGTGAGTGTGAATGTGGTCAAAAGCATCATACACCACACACACATACACAGGGTGCCGGTACTGACATGCATGCATGCATTGCTTCACAGGTGTGTAGTGGTTGACTGTGCCAGAAGGATATACAAGGCTAGGTGAAGGGTATACTTTGGCATCAGGCCACATGACAATGGTCTGCAGTGTGGCTCAAGGGTGTAGTGTCTGGATTGGCCCACACAGGTGGGTATTGTATTCACCATCCATTCACCTGGGTAACTATTGTGTGTGGCCATTGCTGTGCAGTGCTTGCCATGTATGTGTTCTTTAGTCCATGACATGGATGCTGTCTGAGATGTGCACACGTCCCACATGCATGTACAGTGACTTGTGGAATTGTACTTGGGGTGTCTGGCCCATGTTGTGTATACAGATTGTTATCATCAGATGTGCCAGTCTTGGCCTCATGTGGCAGGAACTGGTGATGGACAGCAGGTTGACCCTGCACCTACATTGATAGCATGATACAGTTATTCCCTGGTGTCAGTGGCATCTGTTCATACAAGGCATGTGTTTAAGGCATGGTACGTCCTTTGTGGGTCACATTTGATGTCACCACAGGTGTTGCAGGTGTCCAGTGGGGAACATAGTGAAGGTGCGCTGTTTGCATGTACATGCCTATTGTACTGATGGACAGGGTGCAATGCCCTCTGTAGTCCACTGCAATCATACCATGATTACTATCTGTGGGCAATATGCAGGGTACTACCAACATAGTGGTTGTTGCCTAGGCAAGTGTGTTTGTGTATGAGACATGGGTTGAGAGTGTTCTCTGGGTAATACAAGGGTTGCTAACTTTGTTCTCCAGGCTTTGATGTCACATGCAGGGGTATGGATTGGCACCCCAGCTGCTTGGCTATTTCACATCTGTTATACTTGTAAGGTGGACATTGTGACATATAATAGGGCCACCATATAACAAATATACAAAATCCACTTCACAATGAGTCCAGTTGTTACACACTCACAGCCACCTCCACACAGGATATGAATGACAAACACAAACACACAACTTGCCATGTTTGGGATTAGAACTCCTACCTAACTAGTTTATCACACTACACCATTTCACAGTTATAGAACATTCCACAGAGATTACTGGAGTACTCCTTCCCTAAAGGTGTATTTCACTGTGAATGACATCAGCAAGCTTGCCAAAGAAGGTCAATGGAGGTTGTAGTGACTGTGAATGGCCTCAACAGCATTGCACCCTACACAGACAAAGAAACACACACACATCCCAAATGCCATGTGTGTGAATAGAACCCCTACCAAAGTACTATATCACACTATTGCATTACACTGTTATAGGATGCACCATGGAGATTACTGGGCTACTCTTTCCCCAAAGGTGTATTTCACTGGGAATGACATCAGCAGGCTTGCCAAAGAAGGTCAATGGAGGTTGTAGTGACTGTGCATGGCCTGAAAAGCATTGCACCCTAAACCGACAAAGAAACACACCCACAAACATCCAAACTTGTCATGTGTGGGAATAGAACCCCAACCAAAGTACTATATCACACTACAGCATTATACTGTTATAGGATGCACCACGGTGATTACTGGGCTATTCCTTTCCCAAAGGTGTATTTTAAAGTGAATGACATCAGCAGCCTTGCCAAAGTAGGGCATGTGAATTGTAGTGAGTCTGACTAGCCTAAAAAGCATTGCTCCCTACACACACACACACACACACACACACACACACACACACACACACACACACACACACACACACACACACACACACACACACACACACACACACACACACACACACACACACACCATGTCTGGAATTAGAACTTCTACCTAACTAGTTTATCACACTACAGCATTACACAGTTATTGGACTTGCCACAGAGATTACTGTTGTACTCCTTCCCCCAAAGATGTATTTCACAGTGAATAATATAAGCAGGCTTGCCAAAGTAGGGCATTTGAATTGTAATGAGTGTGACTAGCCTAAAAAAGCTTTGCTCCCTACACAGACAGAGACACACACAACTGCCATGTCTGGTTGTAGAACTCCTACTTAACTAATTTATCACACTACAGCATTGCACATTTATTGGATGTGCCATGGAGATTACTGGGCTACTCTTTTTCCAAAGGTGTACTTCAAATTGAATGACAACTGCAGCCTTGCCAAAGTAGGGCATTTGAATTGTAGTGAGTGTGACTAACCTAAAAAGCATTGCTCCCTACTCAGAGACACACACACACAGTTGCCATGTCTGGGATTAAAACTCCTACCTAACTAGTTTATCACACTACAGCATTATGCAGTTATAGGACACTCCACAGACATTACTGGGCTATTCTTTTCCCAAAGGTGTATTGCAAAGTGAATGACATCAGCAGCCTTGCCAAAGTAGGGCATTTGAATTGTAGTGAGTGTGACTAACCTAAAAAGCATTGTGCCCTACACAGACAGAGACACACAAACACAGTTGGCATGTCTGGGATTAGAACTCCTACCTACCTAGTTTATCACACTACAGCATTATGCAGTTATAGGACACACCACAGACATTACTGGGCTACTTCTTTCCCAAAGGTGTATTTCAAAGTGAATGATCTAACTAGTTTATCACACTACAGCATTACACAGTTATAGAACGTGCCATGGAGATTACTGGAGTACTCCTTCCCCCAAAGGTGTATTTCACAGTGAATGACATCAGCAGGCTTGCCAAAGTAGGGCATTTGAATTTTAGTGAGTGTGACTAGCCTAAAAAGCATTGCTCCCTACACAGGGGGAGACACACACACAGAGTTGCCATGTCTGGGATTAGAACTCCTACCTAACTAGTTTATCACACTACAACATTATGCATTTATAGGATGCGCCACAGAGATTATGGGGCTACTCTTTTCTCAAAGGTGTATTTTAAAGTGAATGCTATCAGTGGGCTTATCATAGTAGAGCTATGGGGAGGGCAGTATGTGTGCATGGGCCATAACCCATTCATCTAGAGGTAGACACATCACACTCAGGCACACACAGGTTTATAATCTGCAGGTACGTATATATACAACTGCTAGATAACTACTGCCTTGTACAGTCATGTTGCCCAGCTAGCACTTGCACCACAGAGTCTGTAATGCTGAGAGATACCAGTGGCTAATTTCTACAGTGAGTGACATCTACACATAATGTGGTTGCAGCCATTTGGCTGTGTGCTGGGTGGGACAGGCCTCATGATGGAAGGCTCTTTGTCACTGTCACTCTCTTCCACACATCTATATATGTGTACGTTTGGCATATTATAGTGTGTTGTCCTTGGATAAATGTGTGTATTCCTGTCCAGTGTGTGTGCAAAGCATGACTGGTGCATACTGAGGAGTGTATGCACTAACATCTGCAACTGTCAGATATGTATGGTCCACTGTTGTTGGCAGACATGGGCTTCATTTGTTTGTGTGTGAGCATGCCTAGTATGACCTTTCTGTATGTTGTTGTCTGACATTGCCTTTATTTCTCTAAGTGTGTGAGCATGCCCAGTATGCCCTTCTGTACTGAAGGTGTGGATCCATTCCAGGTAGTTTGTACTCCACTACAGACCTTTGTGTTCTACACCTTCAGGTAGCAAACTCTTTCTGCAGGATATCTGTAGATCAGTTGGCAATATGGGGTCAAACTGTGCAAGGGATAGTGTGTACTGTAGGTGATTGTGTCTGTGCTGCTTCTGTTACATGGTACTGGTGTTAGCAGAGATACTCAGACATGTGTTCTGTTAAATATCGTGACGTTGTATGTCTTCAAGGACAGTCAGGTGGAAATTTTTGCTTGCTGTGATGTCCTGGGGAACAAAGAGTGAATGCAGCTGTGTCCAGTATTGTGGTTAAACACCTACATATTCATGTAAAGTTATGCCATTCTGGAGGGGGAGCGGCAGATACTTGCTGCTGGGTCTGTGTATCCAGTTCAGCACCTAAGTACAGTGATGGGAGAGGATCCCATACCTGTACATCCGTCGAAGTGACAGTATGGCCTTACCTTGCTGTGGCAATACCTCACAGCTGTACAGATTCACACAGGTTACCCAGAGACAGGGGTCGTAAGTCAGGACATTACCCCTATTGTTGTGTACAGGCAGGTTTGCAGCCACCCATTTCTGTGTTTACAGCCAGGGATAGTATGTGCAAATGGCTCTGTGTCAGACCTTGTACATTCCATGCTGCCAATGCTCCCCCCTCTATTATTCTATCCTCTTCCATACATTATGCACGCATTTTATGATACTTTCTCTATAGTTATCACCTCATCACAGCTGTGTTTTGGTGTTGTTCCACAGCTCATGCAGTGGGACATGGTGGACATGTTACTATGGTTTGTCCACATGGCCTTGCATATGGGTTATGTGGAGTGTGTTATGTTGTTATTTGCGTATCCATGACATAACATACATTGGCAGCACGGGTGAGACACAGGCCTTTGGCAGAAGCCTGTAGGCAATTTGATGGTGATGCAGGCCAGCTGTAGCAGGCCGTTGCATTCTGTCAGTCCTACAGTCTCAGACTGCCATTCCCCTGGGGTGACAGGGTAGGTGTTCTAGTTGTTCATGCCAATACTTTCTATCAGTACTGATCAGGTGGTGTGGATGCTGGCAGGGTGCTGCTTACAGCTAGGTTCACACCTGCATGGGACACCTGCACTACATGCTACATTCTTTTGCCATTGCCATACACAGGTGGGGTCATATTGTACCCATTCACAACAGCAAGGATAAGACAGGAGAGGTACCTGTGGGTGGTGTTTGGGTGAGCAGGGTGCATGTGTGCATGGACACTACTTTAATCTTTCTCACAGATATGCATGGGGCATTCCAGGTGTGCTGGCTTATGCAGGGGCTTCAGCTGTTTCTCAATACATCAGTCCTATCACCTTCGTGATCTGCAAGTGTTTGGCCAGACAACATCGGTATTCCCTACTACAAGCCCAGATAATTTGGTGCATACCTGTATGTACAATTCTAAGGGTGTGACCATTTTGCAGTTACACATTATATACTGTATGTCTGGGGTACTTTTCTCTGTGTACTGCTTGTATATCTAGCCCCACAGTCATGCCATGTCCATCTTTCAAAATGGTGACACATATTACCACCATACATTTACAATGGCTTACTGCTAGCATGTGTTATACTGGGGAGCATTGTCTTTGGCACTGCAGTTGTGAGGACTTGGCCCTGTCATCGGCAGTAGTGGGAAATGGCCACCAGGTCAAACCTCCACATGCATACATACTGACCACTCTCACACAAGATGAAACACACACCAACCTAACACATGCATACCTGCATATTGTACAAATGCTATAATCTGTCTTGCTACCTTGGCCATCTCAGGTCATCTATGCCCCACTGGTATTATACCTACACATACAAGCTACTACATGTCTACATCAGATTGGAGGGGGGCAAACCTAACTGTTACTACATTTCTCCTTAGCATTGGGGTGCCCACCTGACTGTTACAACGTGTCTACATCAGATTGGGGAGATACACCTGACTGTTTCTACATTTCTACACAGGATTGGGGGGCACACCTGACTGTTTCTACATTTCTACACAGGATTGAGAGCACACCTGACTGTTTCTACATTTCTACACAGGATTAGGGGAGGGTGCACACCTGACTGTTTCTACATTTCTACACAGAATTGCAGGGCACACCTTACTATTTCTGCATTTTTACATAGGATTGGGGGGCACACCTGACTGCTTCTACATTTCTACACAGGATTGGGGGAGGGGGCACACCTGACTGTTTCTACATTTCTACATAGGATTGGGGGGCACAACTGACACTTGTACACTTTTGCTATGACTGTACTGGTATGTCAGGTACTCCATTTCATTCTGTATTCTAACCTATCATGCTGACTAGAGGCATATCAGTGTACTACAGGTCTTAGGTTTGATTGACCTACATATCAGTTTCTGACTTTCTACCCTTCAGAACTGAACTAACATTCCACTGCCTGACCTGATGTAGTTTGTCTGCGTAGGCCTGGGGGTTACCCATAGACATCATTCAGAGGCCTTAGCACAACCTTTATTTGTGTTTGTCTACACCTGTCCTGCTGACTGAGACTGTTTCTGGGTATGTGAACTTCCCTGACTGGCATGTGTGTCATATGGACACACATGTGGCCCAGCGCATTTCCTGCAGTGGGTTTTGTCACCATGTGTAGTACTGGCTACTATGGTGACACCAGTATTTGTTACAGATCTAATGCTGCCACTATAGGTGTCTACTATCTGCTGCAATCCTATTCAGCCACCCGATTCCCTTGCATGCTCACATCCATACCATAGATACAAGTAACAACACATACTACTCCATTCAGCAATTGGTAAGGACAGTGACTTACCTTATGGGTATGCCAGTATTGAGGATGTTGCCGGAGGGCTGCCTGTGTCAGATGCACATAGTACACTCCCTATACATGGTTGAGCACAGGTAGTGTCATGTTTGGCATCCCTTTTACTGTATGTGCAAGTAAGAGAGAGAGAGGTGTCATTCCCTGGGTCCTTACTGTGTCAGTGTATGTGCTATGCATTGCCTCTTTGCCAAGGCCAGGGCATACTGGACATGACTCCATCTGCCTACTGGGGCAGGCTCAGGTTGTTCCTCCTCAGATTCACTCTGTGCCTGTGCAGGCCTTGGCATTGGTGGGGGGCTGTGTGACCCTGCCCCGTGCTGTTCCTGCTGCAGCTGTTTCTGCAGGATCATATTGTGTAGCATTGCACATACAATGACAATATGAGTACATGTACCTGGTGAGTACTGCAAGGCTCCACCGGATGTGTCCAGGCACTGGAACCATGACATGAGCATCCCAAACACATGCTCTATTATAATTCTGGTCTCTGTGTGTGCCTCATTATGAAGTTCTTGTTCGGGTGTGTGTGCATTTCTAATGGGTGTTATCAGTCGTGGCTCCAGTGTGTAACCAGCATCCCCCACTGTGTGACACACTAGGTGACCATAAAGGATGTCTCCATTGGCAAATCTCTGGTACAGCTGTGTCAGATGCCAGATGTGGGAATCATGATAGCTTGCAGGGCAGCCAGCACACACATTCATTATAATGCCCTAGGCATCACACATGACCTAGCAGTTGATGGAGGGGAAGCCCTTGTGGTTGATGTAGACCCTACCCCGGTCACCGGCAGTGCTTTGATGCATATGTGCATGCAGTCTATAGCACCCACTACCTCAGGACATTCTACTTTTTGGTGGAAGAGACGCATATTGCTGGCCAACACCTCATGGCTGTTGAGTAAATATATGTGCTCTTCGGCATGTACTGATATGGCATCCATGAACTGGTGGAATACCCTGGATGCTGATGCCTGTGAGATCCTCATGATATCCCCAGTTGGTTTTTGGGAGGTACCTGTGGCTAGTATTCCTAGGCCTACACATACCTTGGTATCCACTGAGATGGGTTCCCCTCTGTTAGCTCTGAGTGTCAGGCATGGCCGGCACAGCTCAAACATTTGCTGTAGGAGGTCCCTGTCCACACTATAGTGCTCCACTATCTTCAGCTCATAGACCCTGGTAGGTTACCCTTGGTCTGTACACCCTTCTTCGTCTCCTCACTGTGGGTTGGTTGACAACATTCTCATCCTCAACACCCTCAGCCTCTTCCATATGTTGATGTCTGATAGCTGCTGCAGCCCCTATCATTTTGTTGTTTTTGTTTGTTAAAATTTCCCCACTTGTATACACCAGTGGTGTAGAGTATGTGGGAAAAAACAGAATGAAAGGTGTTTGCATAGTTTATAGTAGTGTTCTGGGCTGGTCTGGTCTGCTGCATGTGTAATTGACTGATTCTGATACATTTCACCTGCCAGCTATGCTAGTTCTCCTAGCTTACCTTTCTACTGCTGGTTTCCCTTCCCATTGCCTTCCTGTTTAAGCCTAGGTGTGCGCCGCGCAAACACACTGCTCAAATGTGCACAGAGCTGGTATTTCCTGGTTTACTTTCTCTTTTTCCCTTTAAAACCTAGTGCATGGCACGCACACCCACTTAGGCAATGTAAGGAGTGCAAGGCAGCCTCAGACACACCCCCTTGCTTAGCTCTGCTAAGCTAAGGGCAAACCCAAGCCACAGGGCTCCGATCTGTTCACAGTATGCCTGACACACCCCCCTATGATGTCAGCTAACTCATAGGCTTGCACCAAGCTATTCATGCTCTTAAACTGTTGGGTGCTGACCAGCATGCAAGGGAAATCTGGGATTCAGTATCATTCCTCTCATTTGCATAGGATTGCCTGCTGTTGCATAATTACAGTTCCCACACTGAGCCTCCCCACCCACGGTGGTGGTGCTGCAGTAGCGTTGTCGCCTCACAGTAAGATGCTGTCTGGTTCAATTCTCAGCTAGAGCGTCTTCTGCGTGGAGACATGCGTGAATGGGTGTACCTTCGTTGAAGGCTGTACGTCAGGGCTGGTAACTCGGCATGTAAAAATCAACTACCAATCATTAGTGGACCGGAGTTCCGCTGTGGAGACCCCTAACCCGGAAAAGCCGAAAGACGCAACAACAACAACACTGAGCCTCCCCCTTAGCAACCACTATTCAGTGGCCATGTTGTCTTCTGCCTGCCATTGAGTATAATGGCACAATAGTGATTTTAGTTAGAATGCTTATTTTAGGTTTTTTATTTTATTTTTCACCTGATCCCATTTGTGCGTTGCTGCCCTATGCTTAAACAGCCAAGTTTGCAGAAATGTACTCGGTTAATAACTGAGTACATTTTTGCAGATTACACTAGTCCTGCATGGCCATCTTCCAGCTTCCTGGATCACAAATTCACCTCATTTGCATGGATTTCACCTGCAAATGGGGTAATTTGCATACAGGAGATGAGACCATGCAGGACTAGTGCAGGAGTGCTCATGCACATTCCTACAGGTTATTCCTGGATCGCATGGCAGACATATTGCCTGCTGGAGCTCCTGCACTAGTCCTGCACACCGTGTAGGGCTTGCTGAATCTGGGGTCAAGTTCCCATACAGCCCAAACTTAATTATTCTCACTTCACAGTCACTGCCCCTTGGAGAAAGAGTGACCACCACTACTGACATTCATTGTACAGCCTGTGTTGATCATTTTCTTGGAGACTGTAAGGAAAAACTACCTAATAAAAAGGTTCACATAAGAAATAAGATCTTACTTATATGTGTCTTGACAAAGTAAAATGAGAAACTGAAAGCTCAATCTGATATGCTTGAGCAATTGTGATGTGAGCTCAGATGATCTAAAGGACTGATCATGAGCTCCTGTGCGCCTCTTCCATCAGGATTCCTGGCCTTCTCACCAGTGTGAACAGCCATGGCTGCAGCAGGTAGACATATTCTCTAAAAAAAGTGCCTAACTGGTGCTATCTCACCCAGGAAAGAGTAGTATAAGGTGTACCCCAGGTAGATAATGGTACTGTCTGTATATCACAGATGACTGGTATATAAAATATATATGTGTGTCCATTGTCACCTTACACCACATGCACATTGATTGAATGAACTCTATCTGTTACAGCAGGCTGTGGTACCATCTGTGCCGAGTGCCCATAACATAATGTGACTTTGGCCTACAGTGACAGGTAACAATCAGCTATGGCATTCTAAAACAAGTTGCATAGCTTGTTCAGTGCATGGGCATCCATGTGGTATCCATCATGCTGCTCCTGTGCTGTGAGTATACTGTTCTGCAGACATCACTGCTGTCTTACTAGCTGAACATTATTATTATTGTTCTTGTTATGGTGGCAATGCTGCTGGCTAAATGTCTAATGCCATTATCTACACAAAATACAAAAGAAGCATGGTTAATGCATTGGTGCTTTCACTGGGGTAAAATCACCACTGTTTTTTTTTCACACTTTCTATTTGCTTGCTGTCTGCCTTCAAATATCCTGGAATCAGTGTCATCCCATGTGAGAAAAGCATCTGTAATGCCATCATTTGCATGGAAACACCATAGTCAATCTTAACCCTGCATCAAATATTGTTTCAGTTCCCCTGAATCACATCAGTGCTTCAGCCCCAGCATTTTCTGTAGGCTATCATTCTATACTGTGTGAGAGCTCTACTCTTTATGATGTGGCTTGTTATTGTGTCACAAAATATCACTGCAAAAAGACAGGGCATTCTTGATGGCATTACAAATATGTTGATAACTGGCTTTTGTAGATGCTGACTATAGCATTTGGCTGGTCTTGGCAGTTAATAAAAGAGGAAAAAGGTGAGTTTTATTTTTGGTTTCAGCTTTTCCTTTTTCTTTGATGTTTCTTTACCTACCTATCTATCTATTTATCTATCTGTCTTAGAAAGCATCTGGTTTGGGTACAGGGTAGCATCGTTGGCTAAGTTAGCTGCAGATTACATCAAGTAAGCATCCACCCCCATCTGGTTATAACCCCCCTCCACTCCTATCCCTTGCAAGTAAAGTTAGAACTGCTACTAAGAATGGACACTTTCCTAGCATCTCTGTTTCCATAAAATGCAACAAAGAGGTTGTCAATGACTGACACACACCATTCATCACATCTAGTAAGGATCATACACATAGACCTACATATGTGGAAGTGCTCACATGTAACCTCCCCAAACCTCAAAGGCCTGGCATGCGCATTCCTCAAAGTTTCTGCATTCACACAAGCAAGACACTTACCCACACAACACATAAAGCCACATCTCATTGTGTCTAAACTACCAACCTCATAAGGAGAAGCATTTCACAACCCAACATTCTGGTCATGACTCCATTGTTAGACACACCAAAGTTCGACTTACAAGGCTGGATATAGAGAAAGATACAGTTAGTTGCCTGTCTGGGGCCATGATCTAGCAGATCATGCAAGCACACAGGTCAGTTACCCCTAAGAACCGGTATGACTCAGTAATAGTCCAGACCTGAGAGGTACCTCCCTGGACTATATGAAGAAAGACATGACTGAAATCTCAGACTATATATCACAGAGAGGTATGAGCCTAACATTGAACAGCCTTCTACCATCACCGATGATGATACCACAACACAAGCAGAAAATAATCAACTTTAACAATTGTTTTAACTACTGGTGTCATTCCAAATGAGTCCAATATGGGTCTATATCAGAACATCGAAGTTTTAAAACTTTGAATGTTCTAATATCGACTCGTTTTGAGTGAACACTAAAAATAGCGAAGCTGCAGAACACCGAATTCTTTCCTAGGGAAAGAATTTGGTTGGCCGGTTCTGTGGCTTCTCTATTTTCAGCGCTGTGGTGAAAATTTAAGGGTCGAGTTCAGGTAAGTGTACGATTGTGTGGTTGTTAGGATTATGGCACAGGTTAGGTGAGTTAGGGTTAGGGCGTGGGTTAGGTGAGTCTGGGTTAGGGCATGGGTTAGGTGAATTAGGGTTAGGGGTGGTTTAAGTGAGTTAGGGTTAGGGCGCCGGTTAGGTGACTGTGCGATAGTGACGGACCTTAGGGTTAGGGTTTGGGTTAACATAAGTGGATAGATAGTAGTGTGTGTACAGTTTAGTGTAAGGTTAGTTGTAGGATTATACGTGTATGTGTGTGGATTGATGTTTTTTAGGTGTGCTTGTGCTGTGTGTATGTGTTTCGGAATAGCGAATATTTTCCCAAGGAAAAAAATTGCTGTTCTGAATGTTCAATATTATGTGGTTTAGATATTTTAGGTTTAATGAAATAGCGTTCACTATTTTCATCTTTTGATAGCGTGATATAAACACTCCAATACTTGTCAGCCTGGGAGGACATGTTCAACAGGTCACACTGTTTTGCCATGGATGATCTCCACCTATCACTTATGGGCTTTTGGATATTAGCAAAAACATTATCCACCTCTATATAGTCTTTTTTAAGCTTTGCCAAACAGGCAAATCTTCCAACATAGCAAAAGCTACTCTGGACAAGCTAAAGGTGTTACTGCACAGTCCTAGGAGTCTCAACAAGAAGCTGCACTCCCCAAAAGCTGTCCTCACCCTGGAGAATGCTGACATCTGTGCAGTTACTGAAAGATGGTTTAAAGCCATAGAAAACACTCTGTCAGTGCATGGCTCCAATGCCTATCATGCCTTCTATTCACTCACTGAATGTGAAAGATTACAGGGTAGAGGTATATCTATTTACATAAAGGATAAGTTCACTTCAAGGCTGGTCAAACAATATGGCATGCTTGTGCTACTCCATGTCCAACTAACTATGGGAAAAGCTATTACCGTATCCTTGCTAGCTACAGATCCACCTCCATGAACCAAGAAACCCACACATCATGCCTAGAATTACTTGACTCACTCACCATCCAGCACAATACCAACCTCATAGGTGATTTTAATTACCCCTCCATTAACTGGGAGGCATACATGACCACTAACATACAGGCCCAATGATTTTGCGACTTTGTGAATTCAAATACCATTGAGCAGCAAGTTTGCAGTCTCACCAGCAGAACAAATATCTTAGATTTGGTACTCACAAATATGAAAGAGCACTGCAACCCCCCCCCCCCCACCCCATGTGTGATGTCCTCACTGATAAGATCAGCACACAAAGCAGTCTTCCTGGAAATTAAGGTAAAACTGGACACCCCCCCCCTGCTGAACCCCCAAAACTTTAAAAACTTTTCTAAGGCAAACTACTTCCTATTAAGTGACAGCATAGCTAGATTACAAATTACCCCCTTATCCAGAAAACAAGGAAGCCTTTGCTGAGGAGCATACTTCTCAATCTCTTAGCACAAAAAAATCTGGACAAAGCAAAAATAACGTGAGGACAAAGCCTCAAAAATAGGGACACATTTTAAACATTGCTCTCATAAATTTGGAGAGATGTCAGAATAAAAGGTTTAGTGCTACAATGCATTTCCTGAAGGATATGAAGTTTGAAACTCAAATGCCTGTCATTATTTATTGAATTCAATCATCACTGATTTGCCAAAAATATCCAGAAAACCACAAATTTTATGAGGAACAGACCAAAAATATGAGGCAAAAATTTAGACAGTCGAGCAGTATGCAGAGGAGTAAACAAAAGCCCTGTACAAACACATGAACAACTGCATAGAAACAGCAGTACCAAACCAAAATAAGCCCAGGTCAAACTGCAAAAACAAGCCACCCTGATGGACCCCTGGTCTTAATAGGTTATACAACAAAAGAAACAAAATCCTGTTGAGAACTAAGTGGGAGTGTGCACAACAGGGCAATAATTTCCTCATTGGTATAAATGAGTGACAAAGAACTAGTCAATTCTCTAAAAGCAGACAGGGTAATAATAGCCTCCTATGCATTTTCAGTTATGTCTGTAATCTTAAGGGTAAAACTGAACAATGAGCAAAATTAGTTATATATGGTATCTCCTATACTCAGCCAGAAGATATAGCAAATCCGCTGGCTAATAAATTCATCTCAGATTTCTCCTCCCATCACCCACAGTTCTCTCCAAAGAAATACCTCACCACCACTCCTCCACCAGTTATCACCAAGAAACAGGTTTCTACTGTGCCCACTAAAGCTTAAATAGCTTAAATCAGGACCTACCATGCCCAATAGGATCTCTGTTTAACCAGAGCATCCAGAACATATTTATTCTGATAGAGTGGAGAACAACTGTGTTCATTCCAATGCATAAGGGAGGACCGTCAAATGAACTGGGAAATGACATACCTATAAGCTTGACTAGTCATATTTGTAAGGCCATGGAAATAATAATCAGGATCCAACCCAATTCGGCTTTGTCAAAGGCAGGTCATGCCTACTAAATCTGAAGGAATTCTTTGAGAACGTCTCTAAGGTTATGGATTAGGGCAAAATGGTGCATAATGCCTACCTCGACCTGGCCAAGATATTTGACAAAATTCCTCGCTCATGTATTATATGAAAGCTCACAAAACTAGGCATAAATCCCTATGTCACCAAATGGATAGCTAATTAGCTTAAAGACAAGACACATGGGGTTAAAGTAGGTGATTCAAGTTCCAGCAAGTTACTAGTGGTGTGCCACAGTGCTCATTGCTGGTGTGATGATGTGAGATATTGCCAGCTATGCCAGGAGAAGTAGGGCAATGGATGTGTGACATATGCCAGCACAGCTAGCTGGAATTTTGTAAAGAATTATATGTCATTTGTATATCAAACTGATTTGTGCAGATGATTGTGTTGACAAATGTATTTGTAAAGCTGCTTGTGTTGAAAATGTACTAACAGCATGACCTACTGGATAGAAAAAGAAATTCACTTGTATGTCAGACTGTCTTATAGCTATTGAAATTAATATTGTAAGAGAGTACTGGAAGAGAAGAGGTTAAGCTCAGTTTCAGCTAACTTTGAAAAATAGTATGGAATTAAATTACTTTATTTAGGCCATAAAGATTGCATCTTACAGTTCTGATTGCAGACAGAGCCAAGCTGTTTGTGCCAGAGAATGGTTTATTAGCTCCTGTAGGAAGAGTGAAAGTATTTTATTGTTTTATGACTTCCAGAAGCTGCAACATATCTTAGCAAAGCTCTTTGTGTGTGTATTATTGACACATATGTGCGAGATTCTGGGTCAGTTGCTAGCATGGGAACCAGAAGTCAGATGACTGGATGTAAGTGATGTCATTCTGTAAAACAGGGCAAAATTTATATTTTAATACTAGATGAGACTGAAGTCTCAGAGTTGTCTGTTTTTGGAACCTGACATAGAAGGATCACTCACCTACTTCATTTTGCCTTGCTCTAGTAAGTGACCAGGGAATAGTAATTCTTTAGATCAGTCAGGAAAATATAGTGAGATCAGTTAAGTACTGTTTTCTGTATCTGTGTGATTCTCTTCATGTGTGTTATTTTAATACTTCCTGTGATTGAAACTCTAGTGTTTATTGTAAATAGATATTTAGTACTTTCATGTTCTTTTATTATTTATTATCAAGTATATTTAAACTTTTCATTGTGGATGGTCCTTTAGAGAATATTTTAACCTTTGAGAGTATTTATATCTAGTTGGTGACTCTGTGACCACTCCTGAAAACCTTTGCATTGGTTAAAATTATCATCTGTATTAATATTAATTTCACTCTGTATAATTTGGGTACCCTTGTAAGAGCCTTAGAGTAGCTGGCTTTGATGTGTCTGGTGGCAGTGTAACTACCTTATAGTCTGGACAGAAGGGGGCATAGATAATAAATCTATGCCAGGTTTTCCCAGTTGTATATGTGCAAAACAATTCTCAAAGAGTGTGTGTGTCAACTGCTTGGAACAGGGACACAGAGCACTGGTTTCACAGAGAGGGTGGTGGAGTACTTGGCTTGGACACTTGGCTGAAGACTCAGTACTACAGCTGTGCCAGTCAGGAGTCTTACTGGGGACATGGAGAGAGAGAGAAACCCAGACCCCAGATTGAGTGTGTTCCCTGTGTGCTAATGGAAATTGTGCCTGATGCAGAGAGTTGCATCTAGAAATACTGTGTGTATCTATTTTTGTTCCAAGTGAATGTCCCTTTCCAGTGTCATTGGTGAGGATTACTCCTTGATTACTGGCCTAGACAGCGGACATCACAGCAGGGATCACTACTGTTTGGAATATAATTCACAGATGCCAAGGCCAATGTGGAATGCCTCCAGATGACAAAGTTTGAAAGATGAATGCATGCTCAGGTGCAACTGCTGAATCTCCCAGTGATTCAGATATTCTTCAACAAGGTCTAAATCATGCAAGTGATTGGTGTCAGAATCATGGCCCGAAACTAACTGCAAAAAATGCATTATTGTACCCTTTGGCAAATCAACTACCCCTGCTAACTACAGCATTAAGAATACACCCCTAACAGAAGACTCAGGGGTGAGGGGTCTAGGCACCTAGATAGACAAGTAGCCTGAACTTTGACCATCACATGTCCACAGTGGTGAGGAAGTCCTTCATTTTGGCACAACTTATAAGTAAAGGTACAACATCCAGATCCAAGGAGATTATAGTTCCAATTTGCACAATCCTAATTGGACCAATACTCAAGTAAAATGCACCATTTGGAATGTGCTTGACTAGGCATTTAAAACAGGTGGAATGATTGCAGAGATTCCTCAATAAGAAAATACAGGGTGTTAACAATATGTACTATGTTGATAGACTGAAAGCCCTTTCTGTTTACTCTCGCTCTTATTAACTAATAAGGGGTGACCTATGCCTGAGGATTCCTATTCACGTTAAGCAGAATCCTTCACTGGCCCTATTCAAGACCAGTGTGGATCGATGGATGGGGAATCATTAATTCACACCGTGGGTGTAGCCTATATCTCTTACAGCCAGCGTCAGTCTGTAAAATCTGTAAAATACTCAAGGCATGGACCCAACCGCATGCCATTCTCCTGCCCCTAAGAGCTACATACCAGGTTCTATTGGCTCAGCTTGTAAAGGCTCTTGAGGTTCTATATTAGATGATCGAACTTTCAAAAGTTTGACTGTCATATGGTCGACACCATATGATCAAATTTTTGAAAGTTTCAATGTTTTAACGGAGATCTCCGTACAGCATGGAATGGGAAGAGTTTCCTTTTCTGCACTGTAATGCGATCTCGGAGTTGGTATATTTAAAGAGCGGGTGGTGTGGGGGGGTGCAGAAGTTCTTGCCCCCCTGCTTAAAACATTCAGACAGGTTATTTGTGTAGCTTTTTTTTTATTAGCTTTTCGAACTTTTAAAAGTTCAATCATATGGTGCCGACCAGATGACAGTCGAACTTTAGAAAGTTCAGTTATCTAATACAGACCCGACTTTTAAGCCATTAGCCTAGTAATCTCCTATGAACCTATGAACCTATGAATCTCTCTATCTCTGTCTGTCTCTCTGTATCTATCTGGATATAAACAGACAGAGAGATAGATAAACAGATAGATAGATAGATAGATAGATAGATAGATAGATAGATAGATAGATAGATAGATAGATGGATGTTTGAAGACCTATATATTCATAGCATTTACAAGGCAGAACCATTCCATGGACCACAATCACAGCACCTGTTCTCATAGGACACCTCCTTGCATCTAAGAGGGCATAGCAAGTCAAGCCTAGGGTGAATTGACACGTACCTATCCAATCATCAAGGACTAACTTAAAGGAAATGAGAGCATTGCTCTGGGTTATATGTAAATGGAGATTATCCCACAAATGGGAGAAGCACTGATTAATGAATCTATCCCATCCAGCATGTCTTATTCATGGAGACTTAAGTCTTTAGTTTGGGTGTTTGTCAAGCCATTTGTATAGCAGGAGAGTAAGGCTGCATAGAGGAGTGTGTCATCAGCAGCATATAATGCTAGAATTAACTCACGTTAAAGAAATTAATCAGAGACAGGGTAGAGTAATAAAGCTTCAAGCTTGTCATGTCGGCTGAGGGTTTTTAGTTCAGTAATCATTTTTGTTTGAAAGTTCTATGGTCTTTCTAGATACATGATGTATTTGGCTAGAGGCACACTAAAAGGGGAATTATATAATAAACATGGCCTGATCAGACAAGAGTGCAATGGAATGATAACCTCCTTTGACATGGATGAAATACTTTTACTTATTAACTAGACTAGTCAAGAAGATCTTCATGACTGCTGTTGCTATGTGGTGTTGAAAGGATTGGGAGTTGTCTGTGTATATTTTGAGAGCTGTGAATGCAATATCAGTCTGGAATATGGTGATATCTATACTGTTGCTATCGAGATTTGTTTACGAAAGTTGATATCTATACCATAAGCTGGTATTGAGACTTTTATACCAACGTTGATATCTATAGTGTAAGCTAATATTGAGACTTGCTTACCAAAGCTGATAATGGTACATTTATATTCATTCACTTTGTCTGTTTTCAATACACAGCTGATTTCAATCATTTAGTCCTTGCTCCAGTAACATGGTATCAGATGCTAAGCAAATGACAAGCACAATTTGCAGTCATTTGGAAAGTTAGTTAGCCATTTATCTGGGTTAGTGGTGTACAGATCCAAGAAGAAGAAGCTGAACAAAAGGGGTCCCAAGACTAATCTGTATAAATACCACTAGTCACTTTATTGCTTTCTGAGGTAGTGTCTGCTATTTTAACTATGCAGGCTCTATCTTTCATCCAGTTTGCTATTCATTTTACAAAATGAGGGTCTACATTTACCCTTTTAAGTTTATTAACAATTACTTCTGAGGAAGAGTGTCAAACACATGGCCAGATACAGGTATGCTGTACATACTACAGAGCTAGTATCTAAAGTATTAGTGACTTTCTCAAAGAAGTTTACTAGATTAAATAGAGATTACCTCTCTTTGAAAAAAAGATACACTGCTGTTGGTCCAGAGCAATATGCTTTTTTGTTTATCAGACCTTATAAAATTAGATATAACACATTCCATGGCCTTGCCATTTAGACTTGTTAGGTGATTGAGTCTATAGCTCCTGGCATCTGATGCAGGGCCTCCATTATGAAGTGACATATTCATAGTTATTTTCCGTACCTCTGGAACATACCCTGTGGATATCGGTAAGTTGAACGTACAGTGGAGGTGCGTTTGGAACTGTTGAATAACCATCCATGTATATAGTGTGGGCCCATAAAGGTGGCATTCTATCAATTTGCTAAGTTTACAAGAGCAATATTCCAAGTCTTAGCCTAAATTTTGGGTCTTTGTCCCCCATTATTTTTGGCTTTGCCCAGATTTCTTGTGCTTAAGAGATTGAGAGCTATGGGTATATCTTAACTGAGATGAATATTCATAACAAATCCACTCTATGGACAGTGCTTCTGAACTGAATAAAGGAAAGGTTTTACTTAAAAATATTCGATTCCTGTACTTTGTTAGTATCAGACTACTTTTTTATCTGAACAATATTTGCTATACTATTTGTTTGCTGCATACTAAGGAATTACATTTGTAATCAGGAACATCATAATATTTGAATAACTAAAGTAAGTAGAATAGCTGAGCATTGTATTAGACAATTGTATTAGTATAATAATATGGATAAGAATGTATTAATGATTGACATTAACAAATGAGATTGGTTTGTTGATGGCATATATTAAAAGTAAATAAGTTTCTAACCTGTCGTTATGTTTAGTTTTCTTTTTTTTTTTTACTTTAGTATGTATCTGTGTAATCAGTGCCCTGTCTCATTTGTTATCCTAATGTGAAAGAAACCTCATGTTCTCATGAAACCTATGCTTTCAAAAGCAGTGAGCTGTAGCTGCAGATAATCAGAATTGCTTGTGACATTAATTATTAATTTTTATTGAATTTGTTTTGGAATAATTATGCAAATCGTGTGCTGCATTAGTAGAACACCTGCAGGGAAGCAGTGCTGTATTTTTCTAAAATATTTTATAGCAGTTCTGTTTATCATGATAATGACAAAAATGAAAGTATGCATTATGTGAGGTATGTTAAGAGACAATTGAATGTCATTGGAAATACAGAGGTCCATAACACTGGTATATATAGCTGATGGAAATAAAAATGTGTATATTTCTTTATCTAACACCTAGCTAAAACTTCAATTAATTTTCATTTCCTAAGTTTTCAGAAGAAGTATATCAAAACAGAGTGATATTTAAAGAAATATCATTTGATTTTTGCCTCACTTGACAAATGTGATCATGTGAAGTAACACTTATATGCCAAAATTCACTTTATAGAGCCTATCTCTGAATGAATGCTTATGTAACCCATATGGCAAAAAGTTTAATCAAGATGTTTTCGCCATGTTCGGCCAGAGGTTATAGCTCATGTTAAACTCTTCCTGCAGTACTAAATCAACCCTTTCCTTTTTACCATAACACATCTTTATTCAGTGCCTACACAGTCCCATCTTCCCACCATTGCTTTGAAAAACAGAACTTTTGCATGTATGTATATTTCTTTGCATGTCCGTGTTTTTTTTTTGATTTTTTTTTGAGGTATAAGTTAAGGGGTATTCTTAATTTCTATATGTATGGCTCCAGTTACATTGAGACTGAACTCACAGAGCACTTTGCTTTCATATCCAAACTTTTATTTTCCTGCTGCATTATCTAATCATGATAAAGGATATCTGTAAACAATGCTTGTAGCTTACTAAGCTGCTCCTCCATATTTAATGATTTGGCGAAATAAACTAATAAAAGATAGATGATTATACGATAGGCTACAGCTGCTGAAATGGTGATTAGGATCCAGCAGCTGGAGTCATTGCTGTAATGAATTTTAATTTAATATTTAGTAGTTGCTCTCATATGCAATAAATGAGGAATATTTAAAATCCCAGATCAAGTTTTGTAAATTTATAATGAAAATGTGTGTCTGACTATTTTTAACACTCACATGCTAAAGTACGTTAAAATTCAGCTGGAGTGGGACTTTATATGCATTAGTCTCTTTTTCCTGCTGGTTATGATAGCAAGTTATTTCTGAATGTTTAATTTTGACTGCTGAGGTTAGTACTGCTTTCTAAAAAATAAGGTTTGGAAGTTTTTCATTAGCTTACTAATGCTGAACCTTCTAAACCTTTATTAACAGCAAGTGTATATTGTAGGAAATACAGAATACTTCATTCCATCATGAAGTTCATTGTTATTGTTAGTACAAAATGTGAGATAAAATGTCATGGTAGAGGAAACATTTATTCATGTGGGGAGAAAATAATTGTTTTAAGAATAATCAATATTGTGAATGCTGATTATCAGAATTTATTCTTGCTTGGAGTGGTCTGATCAGTGGTGCACTGTGCAAACTATCAGACCATATGTCAGGTTGGAGTAACAGGCAATATAACACACACCCTCATCTGTCAAACAGGGTGAGGAGGTGCTATGTCTAAGAACATCTGACGTTCTGATGACTCTGAGGTGAGTAAACCAAAGAAAAGCAGCTGGTCTTGATAATATTATGGGAACGGTTCTAAGAGACTGTGCTACCCAACTGTCCACTGTACTAACAGATATATTCAACACATGTCTGCAAACAGTCATTGTACTTAGTTGCTTCAAATATACGACAATCATTCCCTTACCCAAAAAATCCCAACCGACAAGCCTAAATGATTACCATCCAGTTGCTCTTACGTCAACAGTATTAAAGTGTTTTGATTGGTTGATCAAGAACCATATCTCTTCAAGCCTACCTACAACACTGGATACATTACAGTTTGCTAATAGCTATAATCGCTGCATGGCTGATGCAGTAGCTATAGCACTCCATGAATCCTTGGTACATCTAGAGAACACAAATTGCTATGTCAGAATGCTGTTCATTGATTTTAGCTCTGCCTTTAACACTGTCACCCCCCAGAATCTGATATCGAAGCTGATGAGATGGGCATCAACACCCCTTTATGTAACTAGATACTGGATTTTCTCATCAACAGACCCCAAAATGTATGTGTGGAAAATAACAGTTCAATCAGTATTACACTGAGCACAGTGTCCCTCAGGGCTGCATCCTGAGTCCTCTGCTGTTCTCCTTGTTGACACATGACTGCATGGCCAACCATGTATCCAACAAAATCATCAAATTTGTGGATGATTCCACTGTCATAGGTCTTGTCAGAAATGATGAGGGGAGCAGCCTACAGCGATGAAGTGCAGCATCTGATAGGCTGGTGCGACAGCAACAATCTGGCCTTAAATGTAAGCAAGACCAAAACATTAATAGTGGACTGGCTTCAGGAGGACTCAGGAGATACATCAACCTCTGGAAATTAAGGGGCTGGCAGTAGAAAGAGTCAAAAACACCAAGTTTCTGGGGGTGCACATCTCAAATGACTTATCCTGGTCAACTCATATTAGCCACACAGTGAAGAAGGCACAACAATCTCTACACTTCCTATGGAAACTGGGGAAGGCAAACCTGTCTAAGTCCATCCTTAAAGTCTTCTATAGGGGGACCATCAAGAGCAGTCTCTCAAATAACTTGATATAGTAACTGCACAGCATCTGACTACAAGACTCTTCTGATGGTAATGAGGACAGTCATTGGTTCCTCACTCCCATCCATGGAGGATCTGCATGAGACTCGGTGTGAGAGAAGGGCTAAGAAGATAATCAATGATCCCACTCACCCTGCGCATGCCATGTACTTCTACCTTTTCTCAGGCAGGTGGTATCACAGCTTACACTGCAAAACATCTAGACTGAACAGAAGCTTCTTTCCTCTATCCATAAGGCTGCTGAAGCTGAATTCCTGGCATGACAGTGAGTAATCAGATCAATATGTCATTTGCTATGAAGTATCACAGCTATAGTAATCACTCTGGCAAATTGCTTTAATAACTGGTACAGCTAGCCTGATTTCTTATGCTATTACTCCCTGAATGTGCAACAGTCAGGAGTGAGTCACCACTCCATACATGTGCAGATGAACGTCCAAATATATCATACTACAACTGATGAAGTGCAATTTTCTAAGCAATCACCATGCGAAGTGATAGTTTTGCAATACCTACTAGAATAACACTGTCTAATGTTTTCCTGTCCAATTGTGGTAATTTATTGTGTTGTTAATATTTTAATTATTAATGTATGTGTACTGCACTTACTGTCATTCAAACTGTGTTCATTGTTATGTCTTGCATGGGGACCAAAGCAATGAAATTTCATTCAGCTTGTACTGTGGTGTATATCTGATCAACAATAAAGTTTACTTTGACTTTGACGATATGGATGATTGATAAATGTTTAGATTAAAAGAAGAAGAAAGAAAATATCTGACTTAGTTGTCTTAGCAGCTGTCTTACTAGCAAACTGTGGCTGAATATCATTCATAATGATAGGTCCTGTGAATACCTTTACTATTTTCTTACAGATTAATTTATTCCATATACCCTAATACATTAATGTGTTAAGTAAAACAGTGAATTCTTATTATTGTTTACTTGTGGAAATATTCTCAGTTCAGTAATGTAGACTGTTTTTAAGCTTCTGACAGGCAATTTGCTACCTTTAAGAGATATAAAGCAGATGCATTTTAGACTAAAAATAGAACGCTATTCCTCATTTCTTCCATTTAATCGATAATCCCTGAGATTCATTAACAATTGTGTAGAGGTCGTGCTATGCCTACATCATGTAAGCATGTTAGCACTATCATCATCAGCGCTAACTGAATATGCATGCTGTTCATCATGCCTACACTTTTGCAATCACCTTTTTGTGACAAGCAACAGTGTTCACAGCCATAGGTAGGTGCTTGCAAGCATAAGTACTGAATGTAAATAAAACAGCTTGTATATAGGCAATGCTCAAATATGAGCATGTGCTGTAGTCCAAACATATTAAGAGTAAGTACAGGGAAAGAATATAGAATGTGGGGAAGTGAAATGGGGGAACTGGTACAATAAATGGCTTTATAATGAATAATTAATGTTAAAAAGGGAAAATGTTTAAAGTGCACTCATATCCCACAGGCAAATGTGATGGAAGTATATAATACGGATGTCTGACATAAATCCAGCAATATTGATTTAATGATAATTAATGTGTACAGTTATACACATAAATAATAATGGACATGCTAATGAAGGATGTAACAGGGGCATAAAGCTGCAGTGTAACAAAGGTGAGTGAAAATGCAATATACATGTTACTTAAATGCTGACTTGAGATAACACTTAGCAAGGGCAGAAGATACTTTATGGGATGAATGCATAGAATGCAGTTATTGCAGACGCTATGTATATCTTGTTTTTGCCCCAATTTTTTTCAGCCAGTAAAGTTTCATTAAACCTGCTCTAAATCAAGTATAAATTAATGTCAGAATAGGCATTTTGACCATTTATTACAAAAAGTGCATGAAATGTTTGTAAAATGTTATGTTCCAAAATTGGAACAATGAGCATGAATGGGTACATAAATTTGGAATATGAAGAAAACTATGGGCCAAAAGGCTGACATACATTTTATAACTTTATTTCATGTGGCACTGTGAAAGTCTACTGCCAATCATTAGCGGACCAGAGTTCCGCTGTGGCGACCCCTAACCAGGAAAAGCCGAAAGACAACAACATTTCATGTGAAAGTCTCTGAAACATGCTTCATGCAGGTTAACCCTGCACTTGACACACATTTTTGTTGTGTTCTTCTTACAGGCTGCACATCTGTTTAGCTTTTCTGGAGGAATTATCCAATGCTCTATCCCATATTTTCTCTCTTGTTAGGGCACTCTGCTGGTAAGGTCTTTCATGCTTTTTGGTCTTCCACTTCTAGAAGCCTCAGTGCCATACTTCTGTAAATATATAGCAATAACCTTCCCTCTGAAGCCAAGATAATTCAGAGTTTCAGCATCCAATGCTTCAACTTTTGATACAGCCGGCAGGCTTTATGCAGACTAGTGTCAAGGATGAAAAGGAAAACAGACCACCACCACTTCTTATTCCAGTTCTATAATTGTCAATGTTCTGATCCATTCTATCAACTCCTCCCATGTACAAGTTGTACTTATTTACAGTGTATGGTTGAAGAATGGCCATATTGCATTTTTGGGTGGAGATCCATCACTGGACAGACCCAAGTGGCTCAACAGGATCAACACTGGTAATCATTGTGACAACTAGGTCATCATTCCAAGCTACTACCAAGAAACTGGAATTTCTGTCTAACAGAAATTCATATGCTCCTCGTTCCTTGAAACGCTTCTTCTGCAAGATTGGACAATGCGCAATCCTATTAGTCACTACAGTTGTAGTGTAGCCATAGCTCATGGAAGAAAGTTGTCTCAGTAACTTCAGGGAGCTGAAGAACCTGTCAGCATATAACTGGAAAGGTGCATTTCCTGGTAAAACAGAAAACCAACTTCAGTACAAATGATGCACTTAGTCCAAGTTCCAGATTCTCATGAGGCACTGAGGCACCCTGATATGTCTAGATTGGATCAAATATCCCACTCTGTCACAAAGGCTCCAAAATTTATACCCAAATTATATGGGTTTTCCTTTTATGAACTGCTTGTTGCCACATGTCCCGAAATATGGAGTTATGCCATCATTAATTGGCAGATGCTGCTCTAGAATAGCATATTTCCTGTAATGATCATTCAACATAGTTATAAGTTGATGCATCTTTGCAAATTTGTCTCTGGGATTCAATTTGCTGTTGTCAGCACAGTGAAAATATGACTTCATCATTTCAAAGTGATTACACCTCACAGAGTTTGCAACAACTGGAATAAAAGTTTCTGTGTCAACTTCCCACATCATACGCCAGCGTGGCAAACCGAAATATCCAGAAAGAAGCAAGACAGCCAGAAAACAGTGTAATTCACCCAGGTCCATTTCAAAACTGTGATCACCTTTTACTATTTGCCCATAAAGGGTTATCATCTCCACCACATATTTGCATCTCTCTTCATCGAAGTATAATTCACAAAAAGAAACTGGATCAACGTCTCTTGAAAACAGCCGGTTTCCCAAATGAAGATTTGGAAAATCAAGTTTCAGGCCTTTTCTCACCCAACATGTTTGTCCCTAGGATGCTGTAATGACTGTTTCTTCTTCAGATGAAGAGGAATTTTCCATGTTTGATCCGGACTGCCTCTGTTGTGTATTTCTTATTTTTGGTCCCTCATCACAATGTATGGAAACAGTTCTTTTGCATTTTCTGCTTGTAGTGAGCTTATTTTCTTCCCTTCCATTGTCATGACTGGATCCTTTGAGTTTTTCCTTGGTACGCTTAGTTCTGCTTTGTGACTCCTATGTTGCTCTTGGCTGCAGCATCATGGAACTCTCACCTTCCTCTATCTGTCATTGATTTTTAGAATTTCCTTTCTCTTCAGCAGGAGGTGAAGATTCTTCATTGCCATCCACTGTATCACCCACATAACATGGTTGTCAAGTCTTTGTAATTACAGCATGTCCATGGGCATTGAGCTGACTGCCACTGAGATTGTTGATGCTCCCAGACCTCTCTTCATCCATGCTGTGTTCTTCTAATTTATTTCCATCACCTGGTGGTTCAATGTGCATATCTGCAAGGAAAAAAATCTTCTTCTAACGTCAAGCCTTTCCTTGACAGTATAGTGCCCGGTATAAAGATGTGTATATACAACTATATCTTATAGACACCGATTATGCTGAAATAATAGAAAACAGTATGATACTAAATGCACTTGCCATTTGTCATATTACGGTTTAGGATTATTGGAGTTTAAAACAAAGGCATATATATCTATCTATCTATATATATATATATATATATATATATATATATATATATATATATATATATATATATATATATATAGATATAGATATAAAACACTGGGAGGGCAGCCCGGAATTGAATAAACAAATATGATGCATCTTCCACTGTCTTCTGTTTCAGACTTCAAAACCAGAAACTTGAAACATTGTATATCATGCCCTGTACCCATTCATTGCTAGTGTTCCATTTTCAGAACACATGCAAAAAATGGTGTATAAAGACGATGGCCCTACATGAAAGCATTTTGTATGCAGAGGTACATTACTACAGGAGTAAAGTATAAAACCCAATACTAAACTTTCTCTTCAACAACAAACATCGAAACAATCAACTTACTTAACACATGGCATTTCTGCACAGTCCAAAAAATATCTTGATTTTGTAATGCAGTAACTTTTTTCTCCAGAAATCACTAGCTAATCAATATAACTTTACCCAACAGAGCTAACCACAGTAAGGTGAATGCCAAATAATAAATTTGGTCTTCCAGTGTGTCATGGTTAATGTTTACCCATAAATAAAACCAGAATGTTACATTTTGGAACACTGGGCAGAAATGGATATACAGGGAATTTATGTATGCAAGTTGACTGCTCGCTGTATTATCCATCGCAGCACATATACACAAGAATATAATGACCTTATAGCTGTAATGCCAAATAAATCAGAAATGGACATGATTTTGCAAATAAATGATAGTGGGACCAATATGAAAGGTGTCCATCACCTACAAGTATGTAATAGATGAGCAAGTGTTGTATAGTTAATTAAATTCTAAATGCTAACCTAATAACAAACGACATACATAAGTGACAAATGACAGGAAAGAGTGGATGACATGTCAGGAAACCAGTTTTGCCAATGCTAATTTGCAGACAAGTCTGACATAGTAGTACCGGGCATGCTAACATGGAATTACAGGTAACAGTAAAATAACAGCAATTCAACAGCAGTGACACGATAGAAGGTGTTGTAACAGAGTACCGGTCACAATTTCTGATGGTTTCACAGCACGCCATAAAGTAAGAAACATTTATGGAATCATTCATCTGCCATTAAGCTGTTTAGTGTGCCAAAAACAATGAAGACAATGCAATACAGAGCATAATTAGGTAATGCATATGAGCAATGTATGACATAAGAAACATTTTCATCATGCCATTATCAAACACTTATGCAGTAATGGCCAGCACTCAAAGTCAGCAGACAATATTCTTTATTGTGAAAAAAACAGACTGGTTTTGGCAAGCCATTGTCTTTATCAGTGTAATTCAATGTAAATGCATTACTCAGTGCTTAAATAGCATAACAATGAATTGAGCCGCACCCATTAATGAATACAGTACAATTATAAAATATCACTCTAACATCCTTTAATGAAAGATGTGTGGCAAAATTGGTGGTAGAGGTATCCAAATTTTGTGAAGAGTAAAATTACAAAAATCACATGAATCTTTTCAGGAACAGTTTGACATGTTGTCTGCCAAATTAGTGACTTTGGAATAAGATTTCAATGAACTCAAAATTAAAAAGTTTAAAAGGGTTGCAAGTGATTATGCAAATGATAAACCATTTGCTGTACATAAAGCAGTCAAATTTTTGAACACAAGTGATAATGTTCATCTACAAGGAAAGAAGAAAAGAAGCATGTCCATTCTTAGATAATCTGACAACACATTAGAAACATCAGCTGATGACTCTTCTTCAGCTGTAGAAACTGATGCTGAGGCAGTCAGTACCTTTGCACTGGTCAATAATAAGATCATTTCCAACCCTTTGGACCCCGGAGAAGGTCTGACCACAAACATTCCAAAAGACATTCCATCAATAGATGCTTTGTCACGTCTGATAGTTCTGAATTGGAGCATAATTCGAATGTGCACAATATTTCTTCTTTTCCTTTAACCCTGGCAAAGCCAGATTTTCTTAAATTTGTTTGACATGTGTGCCTACTTCTTTTGCTTCAGAAGAAATGTTTGTTAAGGATGTTGCAACATTTTGTAGACAATTGAATTTAAAATTATTTTTTACATGATAAAGATATATTTGACAGTACAGAATTCAAATTCAGGCAATCATATTTTGTACCTCCAATGAACAAGCATGTAGCAGCCTTCCAACAAAGTGTACTTAAAGAATTACACAAGCTTTAAACATGATGCTGGTTTTCATAACAATTTGTCCAGGTCACGAAAAAGTGTTTTAAAAAATCTTAAGGCCAACAAAAATATTGTGGTTAACGCTGCAGATAGAGGTGGTGCGGTGGTCATTTGGGATTGGGCCATGTACTTAACTATAGCCCATAAACAACTTTTAGGCAACCGTTTCTATCAAAAGATGATCTCAGACCCCCTTTTAAAATTTAAACATGATATAGATGACTTTTTGAAGCTGGCTTTGGAAGATAGCATTATCTCCATAGAAGCAGTCTTTCATCTTATGGTTAAGGATCCCACCCCTAAATATTTCTTCATGTTTCCAAAGATACACTTTACATAGCTTCTTGGCAGACCAAAAGTTTCTGGTTGTGGTTCTTTAACTGAACCACTGTCTGCTTTTCTGACTCAATATTTGCATCCCTTGTTAAGTGGCATCTGATCGCGTATTCAAGATACTACTCAGTTTTTAAGGATTTTACAAGACAGACAGAAACAGGATGGTACATGTGCACATTAAATGTGATAGCTTTGTATACAAATATTCCACACTGGGTGGGATTAATGGCCTTGGATTACTGGTTAAACCGTATACCTCTAAATAGTCCTGGGTTTAATACGTTTTTGTTATGCCTCACAGAACATGTGCTTACCAAAAATGTTTTCTATTTTAATGAAGAATGCTTTCTACAGTTGAAAGGGACTGCCATGGGGACATCTTATGCTCCCATTTATGCAGATTTATTCATGGGGTTCTTAGAGGAACAGATTATTTATGATAGCAATCATAATATTTTTTGGAGGCCATGTATATATGGCGCAGGTACTTGGATGATTGCTCGATGGTTTGGAAATATGATTTAACATATTTACATGAGTTTGTACAATATCTTAATGAAAATAAGTAGGGCATACAGTTTAGTATTAAATCTGATCTTAAACAAATTTCTTTCTTGGATGTTATAGTTTCCAAAAGTAATGATTGCATTCTCACCACTACAATATATAGAAAAAAATCTTCAGTTTAACACATTATTACATGCAACAAGTTGCTATCCAGCACATATTATCAAGACAATACCAAAATCACAAATCTTGAGAATTTGAAGGATATGTTCATCTGAAAAGGAATTAATTCAGCAAGAATCTTCTCTTCTCAAAAGATTTTATGGACAGGGGTATAAGTTTAATGATATACAGGCAATTCAGGATGCTGTTAAAAATATTGACAGATTACAATTGTTGCAATATACCAACAGTAGAGTTAAAGATGATAAGTTGAGATTGGTGACTAATTTTGGTAGCAACACTTCACTTTTCAGAGGTTTGATTAACAAACATTGGTCATATTCTACTATCAGATAAATTATGTGAATTACTGCTTCAAAGTTGTTTGTTTTCTTATAGAAGGGGCAAAACCATAGGGAACCATTTTAATTATTATAAAAAGGCTTTCAAGTTTGATATTGAGAAACAAATAACCATGAATGGTAGTTTATTGGTAGGTTGCCAACCTCGTGGACATTGTTCTGTGTAAAAATATTAGGAAAACAAAACAATTCACGTCTTGCAATGCAACACAGGTTTTTGAAATCTTAAGTTTTAGTACCTGTAGTTCTGATTGGTTAATTTATTTAGCTACATGCACTTCACTTGTTCAGCCTTTTATGTTGGACAAACTTCCAGACAACTCAAAGCTCACATTTATGAGCATATCAGTGACATTAGAAATCACCATCCTTCCCATGCTTATACAAACACACTGAAAAACATCCTATTGCTGTATTTAATTTTATAGCAATTGATAGAATATGTCATGGTAAGTATAATAAATTATGCTAGCATGGAATATTAAAACAAAAAAAGAACAATATTGGATCAATAAATTAGAGGCACTATTTTCACCTGGACTTAATGATATTTTATAATTGTATTCATTAATGGGTGCAGCTCAATTAATTGTTATGCTATTTAAGCATTGAGTAATGCATTTACATTGAATCACACTGATAAAGACAATGGCTTGCCAAAACCAGTCTGTTTTTTCACAATAAAGAATATTGTCTGCTGACTTTGAGTGCTGGCCATGACTGAATTGGAGTTTTAGCTTTTCTTTGCCTTTGCACCTTGCTGTACTTGGGTGGAATTAGTTTTTTTGAATTTTCAAACACATGCCAGAATAGATATCAGAGAGGCATAGCAGTCATGGTTACTACAGAAATATGCCTATCAGCCATGTAATGAAGAACAGCTTTGAAGGGCTTACAGTACTTTCCTGCTATATAAGGTGTTTTGATGACCTACCTAGTAGGAAAATGCCTGAAAAGGTGGCCCTTTGAGTGTGCCATAAATACTGTGTGTGTAAGCCACTGTTGTCTGACACACATATGTAAACAGATTCAAATCCCTGTCTAGTATAAAGGCTCTCCCCAGTCCTCTGTATTGATTGCATGTACCACATCATATAGCAGTGGAGGATGTCAGAAATAACTGAAATGAAAGTGTATGTTAAGGCAGGAGGTATGAATATAATATGAACAATCAGATTTATTCACAATGCTAGAAAGGAGCTACCCATGCTACCATCCACACAATAATGATCATTACAATATGACTTTGACAAGAAAGCTGTTTTCATCATGTAGGACACACACTGTTCCAGAATTGTACCACAGTCTGTGTAGATTTGCTATACAAGCTAGTACTCAATGCACATGCCACAGTAACACTCCCGGTAAGCATGCCCAAATAAACATTTCACTGCCATGCAGTTATAACCTGTGATGATATTTCATTGTCCAATATAAAAACAGATGTAAATAACTAGATACAATGGTGTTTATGTAATATCAGTGCACTCATATAATGTTTTTCCTCTCAGGAATTGAACATCAAGTTTCATGTCCCTTCTGACTGATGACATCTGGATGAACCACAGCCACCACAGTGGAAGTTGTAAAATTGTTATGACAATCCACCTGTTCTAACTTATTACATCAGATGTATGCATGGTATACAATCTCTGAGATGAAAGAGATGGTGTAGGACTCTCACACTGTAAATAAACACATTATAACTCTGGTACATGCCATTTGTGCATTACAATATAAGGCACAACAATGCTAATAGGCACTGAATGTGGATGTTGAACATATGAGCACTTGACAACAGAAAATACATGACATTTTACAGGATAAATGCACCATAGTACAATTATTAGTAGAATTGTGAGATATGTCATTATGTGAAGGCATTACATCATGTTATTGTTGCAAGACATATACGAGCCTACAATTGCTGTTGTAAGTCAACAACAAACAGCATGTTTTTTCATTCTCTTGTGCCAGAGAATAACACCTCCTACATATGTTATGCAGACAAAATATTATCAAATGTCATCACTACTCTCAGCAAAGCAATGTTATGTGTAAAACTGTCCTAACATTTAGTAAGAGGGATCAACATCTACATGTGTACAAAGAAAATGTGCTTGACAAAAGTGTTAGTGGCATGTAGAGTCACAATAACATTGATACAATGTAGTCCGAGCATTAATGAATGGATTTGAAATAACTACCCGAGATCACAAGCTAAACATCACTGCCTGAATCTCAATCACTACACAACCATGTTGAGGTACAACTGAAACAGTGCATAGTTAAATGATGACATGACAACACCACTGTTTATTAGCTGGATATTTATGTTAAAAGCTGTATGAGGGTGAAAGACACAATCACAGTTTGACTAAAATATCCTACATATCTACTTACTCTGTGAACAAAGCACACTATCAAAGTCATACAACACAGGAGAATTCACACTCCAAATGTGAAATACTGCAGGTATGTTAGCAGTATGCAATCATTGTGTGGTCAAAAAGTTACTTTCCCTAGGGATGCTATAACTTGCAAGTGTCACAGAGTACCACTGTAATTCAATCCCATAATTAGAATTGTACATAAAAGTGGCCGGCAGTATATGACTGTAATCACTGTCACACTATTAAAGCAGTGAAGGAATGGAGCCACCTACCTATTCTGTATTTAAACATTCTACCTATCCAGTCACACATTGCAGAGAATAGTGAAACACATGCAAGCACCAGAGAAGTCTGACTTTTAAATAATGGCAGTTCACTTCTGAAACAATGACCTCATCAATGTGTTGAACCAGGAGTGTATGCAGACAATATAATGTTGCAATTGTGTACTCTTATTGATGCTACACAGAACACCTGCTATTTGAAGAATGGAAACTTCCCCTCCACCTCCCCAGTTAACAAATGTTTACATCACTTTCCTATAAAAAACACTAAATGGATATTTTTTCAGCATGTGACACTGTTATTAGAAGCATTAATGTACACATTTGTGGACAAAGTATTGCCTAAAACAGCAATGTTTTCTTTAAGTAATGTGATGAAAATTGCAATCATTAGAGCAAAAACACTGTGCATAGCTACACCCTTGTGCTGCAAAGAAGTTGTGGATGTGAAAGGTGGGCTTAGGTGATAGTGTAGTCATCTAGCATTTTAAAACATTTATCTAGAGTAGAGATTGATTGAAAACATACTCACCTAACTGTAAACACTCTCACACATACAAGTCTTCTATGTTGTGCATCAAGCCTACCTATCTAATTACACAATTTAGAGAGCAAAGTACTTGCCACAAGAGCCACAGGAACCACAGTCTAAATACTGACTTTGTCCCAGTAGAGTGGAAAACGGCAACAGTAATTCCCTTGCACAAAGGAAGTCCATCAACCGACCCTGGGAACTATAGAACCATAAGCCTAACTAGCCTTATCTGCAAGTCCATGGAGAGAATCATCATGGACCTTATCAACAAAGACATAGATGACCTTCATATTCTTGACCCAACCTAATATTCCTTTGTTAAGGGTAGCTCATGCTTATTAAACCTGGTGGACTTCTTCAAGGACGTCACCAAAGCCCTGGATGAAGGCAAAACAGTACATACAGCCTATCTTGACTTAGCCAAGACTTTTGGCACAATCCCCCACTCAGGCATCACTGAGAAACTCAGTAAGCTGGAAATTAACCCATATGTCACCAAATGAGTAGCCAATTAGCCCACTGACAGAACACACACAGTCAAAGTTGGGGATTCCACATCTACCAGCAGAACAGTTACCAGTGGTGTACCACAAGGATCTGTGCTGGGCCCCCTACTGTTTGGAATCAATTTCCCAGATGTTCAGATGAAAATAGATGGCCTGTGGCTTACCAAGTTAGCCAATGACTACAAACTGGGTGCAATGATTGAGTCCCCCAACAATGCTGCCATACTACAAAAAGGGCTTACACAGATTGGTGCCAAAGGCACGGACTTAAACAAAAGCAAAAAAAATGCATTATCATCCCTTTTGAAAAAGGGGAAGTCCCTGCCAATTACTATATTAACAGTACCCTTTTAGCTCAAACTCTGTAGTGGGAGATTTGGGAACACAGGTTGATAGCAACTTTATCTTTGATCACCATATGTCCACAGTGGTAAGGAAGGCCTTTTAGCCATGTATGTTGCACATCTCATAAATAAGGGCATTGTATCCAGAACTAAGGATGTTATAACTCCCATACACTCATCCTTCATCAGACCAGTAATAGAGTACAATTCTCCCTTCCGTATGTACCTCACCTGACACCTGCAGCAGCTGGACATACCTCAGAGGATTCTCACCAAGAATTTTCAGTACCTTCAACATGTGACCTACATGGACAGACTGAAGGCCCTGTCACTATACTTTGGATCTGATAGGCAGCTGAGAGCTTGACTTGTGCCTGACCTACAGAGCAGTCTCGGATCTGACCATAATAGAAATGCTGCATATCCACACATCAAATGGGACAAGATTCACTCACTCTAGGGATCTTAACTTATCTTATGACATTAATAGGACATGCTGGAGAGACAGATATGTCTTCCAGAGATTGCCACTCCTCTGGAACAAACTCCAAATTCACATAAAATAGATCTCCTCAATGACTCTATTTAAGAGTAACTTAGACAACTGGACAGGAGACTATAAATTTACCCTGGGGGTGTCACCTATGTCCCTCTTGGAAAAGGGCAGTCAGTGCTGAAGACAGACTTACACTGCAAATACAGACAATACAACTTGGTCAATAAGGGAACAAGGGTATAACATGGCTAGGCTTATAATGGCATGAGGGCCAATAGCTTAGTAACCTCCTATGAATCTATGACTCTTAAGGAGAGAGCATGCACTTTTGTCAGGGTGATCTAATCATTGTGTGTCACAGAGGATGTTTCTGTAAAAATTGGTATAAGGAAGGTGCGTGCACATTTAAATGCATTCTCTTTAAGGGAAGTGTACAGCAACAAGCATTACACACATGTCTTCCATGATTGATATCGAGCTGCCTGTTTACCTAATTACAAAATCTAGAGAACACTGTTTTAGTCACAAGCACCATGGAAGAAATCTGACTCCTAAGGGGAGAGAGTGCACTTTTGTCAGGGTGATCTCATCAATGTGTATCACTGAAGATGCTTCCATAAAAATTGGGATAAGGGAGCTTTGAGAACAGTGACATGTATTCCTCTCAGTAGAAGTGGATACAGCACCAAATATTACACACAGTCTCTCTCTCTCTCTCTCATACACACACACACACACACACACACACACACACACACACACACACACACACACACACACACACACACACACACACACACACACACACACACACACACACACACACACACACGCACACGAACACCTGCGTGTGCGTGTGTGCACATCCTCCATGTTTGGCATCAAACCTCTGTCTTATGCAGGTTACACAATTAAGATAACACTGTACTAGTCATAAGCACAACTGGAAATGTCTGATTCTTAGGGGGAGATAGAGTAGTCATCTATTATTTTAAAACATTTATCCAGAGTAGAGGTTGATTGAGCACATGCTCACCTAACTATAAACACTCTCACACATACAAGTCTTCCAGGTTGTGCATCAAGCCTCCTACTTATCTAATTACACAATTTAGAGAGTAATGTATTTGTCACAAGAGCCATAGGACAGGTCTAACTCTTAAGAAGAAAGCATGCATTTTTGTCAGGATGACCTCATCAGTGTGTGTCATAGAGGATGTTTCTGTAAAACCTGGGATAATGGAGTTGTGAGAACAGATAAATGTGATATTCTAAGGAGAACTGGATACAGCTTCATATGTTTTGCACACACACACACACACACACACACACACACACACTGTGTGTGTGTGTGTGTGTGTGTGTGTGTGTGTGTGTGTGTGTGTGTGTGTGTGTGTGTGTGTGTGTGTGTGTGTGTGTGATTGCATGTAATATGTTGGACATCGAACCTCCCACCTATTTAGTTACTCTATATAGAGACCATTATATTAGTCACAAGAAATGCAGGAGAATATGGACAATACCTATGTGAAATTGCACGTTGGAATGTTTGTAAAATGCAATGCTTGGAAGAGATGGTACTGTGGATCACAGATTGTGCAACAAATGTATATGTGTGCACAGGACAATGTACCATCACTATGATTGTCACTTTTACATGACAATTATCTGAGAACACTATGTAAAAAGAATTGTGATAGTTACTATCTGGCAGCAGATTTCAGCAAACGTGAATGTATGACTTCATTTTAATTCCTCTTTTTACCACGTAAACCATGTATCAAACTCTTCATCTTGATCAGTAGTACATTAAACTGACTAACCATAACTTACTACAGCAGTGTAAAGTGAGACAGAGCAATGCAGATGAATGCAATCAAATCCAAAGATTTTTCCAGAAGCTGTGTATTTCCATTTAGCCTCAGCTGCTTTTGTTGCCCGGAGCCAAAGATTGTACAAATGCAGAGGTGAAAGATTATTGATATAGAAGGGAGAAAATGCATCAACATGGAGACAGGGACAATGCAGATTATAACAAAAGAAGGGTAAGGATGTCTCACAACATAAGGTGCCATTGCATGCACATCAGTTATTATACCAAAAACACTCAGTAACATTTAGCTAATGGATGGTTTAGAGCCCTTGAAATTATTCAACAACCTTTTTGCACAAGGGAAGATTACACCACAAAGGAATTACTATTTCCCAGCATTAAAATAATACTATTGCAGCACACTAACAACTTAATGAAGCAGATGGGATGAACAGAGAGAGAGAGAGAGAGACAGACGCAGAGAGGAGTATCAGCAGTATGTTTTGTGGGACATGTAGGAACATCTCGATGATGTTTAACACTTACTAAATTATCATTAATCTGTCATGCTCTGTATAATAAACTGCTTGCTATAAGTACAAATAAGGGGTAGGAGAGTGCAGTAAACATGAATACCTAACCAGGATAAGGTTGATTTAATAAGTCTCCACATTGCAGCTGTACTGTTTGACAGAATGATGTCTTGCTTCATTATTCCAATGTTATGTAAAGGAAATGTTTCATATGGAGAGAAATACAAATGTTTGCAGTTAAATATATCAAAATGAGATGTCAGGAATTAATAAATTGACATTCAGGTGTAATTAAACACATGTCACTGTACAAAAATATGAAGCTACAAACCGAGTAATTATCTCAACACACCACATAGGCTCTCCCACTTTTAATACATCCAGCAGCCTAAAAAATGTTACATTCACTCTTCCACAGTATTGCCTTAAGTCTGCCTTTACTGTGTATTCCCACAGTGAAGCATATTTAAGCAAATTTGCATGAAAGTAACCAGACCACTGTAGATTAGATTTAAATCTTCAGTTTTTTCCAATAAGAAGTTAAGCAGCGTTCACTGTCACTCAGCATTGCTGAGACAGTGGTGGCTGGTGAATTCAAATCAAGGGAGGCTGCAGGAGACAGCTAAATGGGTGGGGACAATGGGAAGGTGTGTGGCCAACTAGAAATGGGTGGAGCTATGCTCAAAACCACAACTGAAACTTTAAATATGCTATCCTGGGTGCCAAACCATCATTACGAGAGTCCAATCAAGACAAAATGAAGCGTTGAAGGAAAAAAATACTTAATTGCATTGGCTACATAACAGCTTACTTAATATCTAGATGGAAACAAAAAGGATACAAGGCATGAACAAATAAATTACTTTTTAAATACATTACTGGAATGCCAATCAAAATCAAGTATAAAAAAAAACAAGCAACTCAAACCACTTCTCGCACTGCAGTTCTAATTATAATTTATATTCAGCTTTATAAAAGTACCAAGTAACATGCTGAAAGTAGCAATCTTTGTGATACCCCCATTTGTAAAAATGTTTCTTATCCAAAAAAGACCTGCTGCCTGACAACAGCTATCTACTTGTTTCATGGGGAAAACATGATCAAAGTAAAAATGAACAGCAAACAAGAAACAAGCTCAAGATAAACTTTTTAAAGGATTACTGCACAGGTTGTGGACCACACATGATAGATTGGTATTCTGTTTAGTTTGCAACTAAAGCCTGCAAAGATGACTTCAAGTCTCCAACATATGTAATGTATTTCTGAAAATACTGTAATCCTGTCCTTTATTACAAATATGGTCATATGCATTTCAATACCTAAGGCTTATACATTATCTAGTTAGGTAACTATTCTCTGCATGGCAACAACATGTTGGTAATTCTTTAACAGTATGCTTATTAAAGCCTACTTGCATCTTACAATCTCAGACAAGCTTACCTGATGGTCATTAAAGCATTGCTACTTAAACACAGAGCAACAGGGCACTGCAACCACATGCATTTTCTGAATAATAAGAAGCATAAATCAACAGTATAAAAATATGACAGAAAACCAGAACATTCTGCAAAATCAAGGACAGATGAAAAGTCACTGTAGTACTTGTGTCTACCTTGGATGGGGGAATACTCTGCACACTTACACTGCATAACTGCTCCTTGCCTTGCTTGAATACACCCAGAATCACTACATGTGTGAGTGGGGTGCAACAAGTATGTCACAATTTGAAATGTCTCTGGCTGACGGTGATGGCGCTGACACATTTGTCATACCTCTCAACCTCAGAGCAAGAATCTAGGCAAAGCCATACATAGAAGTGGGACAAAGGCCCAATAGTAGTAGGTGTTGTATTAGTAT
Organism: Protopterus annectens; assembly: GCF_019279795.1. NCBI lineage: Eukaryota > Metazoa > Chordata > Ceratodontiformes > Protopteridae > Protopterus > Protopterus annectens. The sequence continues at coordinate 1,870,939,477 of NC_056737.1, forward strand.
GAATTTTCTGCAGGGTATGAAATCTGAAACTGAAATGTCTGTCATTATTTTCTAACTTCAATCTTTAATGATTTGCCACTAATTTGCCAGAAAACCACAATTTTATGAAAAATGGACTAAAAATGTGATGCAAAAATATAAAATTGCCACACAATACAGCTGGGAAACTGTCAAAGAAGGGACACATTTTTAAATATTTGTACTGCTAACTTGAGCAGCTGACAAAATAAGAAAATCTACATGCATTTCTGAAATAAAAGTAATCTATAACTCTGATCATTACAGTTATTTATAATTGTAAACCCTCCACGTTTTCTTCCAAAATTGCCATTTTGTGGAGGGATTATTAGGGGGAGAGCAACATTTTGAGCCAAAATTGGGGACAGTTGAGAGGTTTGGATATTCCTAATTCTATAAAGCAATTTATTTGCACATACCTCTCAACCTCTTAATGCAGGAAATCTGGACAAGGCCAAATATATTGTGGGAACATGCAAACAGTACTAAAAATTGCTCTTGTATAAACTTAGACAGTTGATAGAATAATAGGTCTTGCTTTAGCATGCATTTTTCTGAAGGTTGTGAAGTCTGAAACTCAATGTCTGTCATTATTTAGTGACTTCATTCCTAAATGATTTGCCAGAAAACCACACATTTTATGAGGAACAAACCAAAAATAAGAAGCAAAAATCTATTCATTCTGCAAAAATCTGGACAGTATAGTTCAGCCAGGGCTATCTTTGAGTTTTCCACACTTCCCCCGCTCACAAAATCGTGGTCGAATGGAGGCTCCCCCCTGCAGCCATTCCAATGTCCCATTACTTGGCTATTTCACCCCATTTATCATAAACACTTTAATGTGCATACTGCTTTACTTCGGCAATGATTTGGATTTCATTTGAAAGTTTTATTTTGCATTTTACAGCACAAACACTAATAAACATCTGCTAAACAAAGCAATGCAGTCTCACAATGAAAATTGGCTTAGCATTAAAACTTCTCTGCCCTTGAAACTCACATTCATTGAAACAGCATTGAAACCCACTTTCAAAGAAAATACGTTTTGCCAGTGACAGATAAACTTTGGGCTGTTTCCAAATCATAGGCCCCTTGCACATGAAACATACATGTGTTCTTTCCTGATTGTATTAAATTATATTCCTTGTATAATACAGTACATTTGTTAGACAGCATTTTAAATTTATTGTTTTAAACATTTTTTCAGTAAACAAAAAAAAACAAAATGCATGCACCAATAATGACAAAACTGCCCATTTCAGAACATTTCCCTCATAAAAGTCTACTCAAACTTCTACAATCCACCAGTTGCAGTAAATACGCACAATCTCTGAAGAAGTAAAAGTAATCTAAATAATTCCACATTAAAGAGATGTGTAACTAATGAAGAGGTTGCTGCTAGCAAACAACTTTATATTTCATTTATAAAGCGACTGTTGCACTTGAGGAATAAATTGCCTATGTTACATTAAAAAAATAAGCTAGTAATATTGCAATAGGGATTGGATGGCAAACTGATAACAGGTTCATAGTTACTAGGTATCTTCACCAAAAAGGACTGCAGCATCTACCCCCTTTACAACACAGTACAGTATCAGCAATGCATCTATTTACTGTGGGAGTAGAACCCACAGCCTTCTGCATCAAAAGCAAGTACACTACCTGTTGTGCTATTAACAATGCAAGCAGACGTAACATAAGCAGCACTAAACTTCTCTTCCTCTGCAGTTCTCCGCTCCTTGTAAAATCTACTCGAAACTCAGCTGTCTCTCTTAACTTTGTAGCACAAGAAATCTGGAGAATGCCAAAATTTATTGGTGGGGGAACAAAAGCCCAAAACCCAGGGACACATTTTAAACATAGCTTGTATAACCTTGGAAAGTTGCTAGAATAAAATGTTGTGTTATCACCATACATTTCGCTGCCAAGTCTTGAACCCAGGACCCTGTGCAAAACAGTCAGAGCAACATACCACTATGCCAAATCAGCTGTTTTGTGAAAGATAGGAAGACGGAAACTTAAATGGCTACCATTTAGTGAATTCAGTTCTCACCATAGCTGTCAACCTCTTAGCACAAAACACCTGGACAAAACCAGTAATGGAGGAATACAGCTCCCAAACATATTCTGTGAATTCAGTTCTCAACATAACTCTCAACCTTAGCACAAAAAACCTGGATGAAGCCAATAATGGGGAAATACAGTCCCAAAAATAGGGACAAATTCCAAATAGTCATGTTATAAACTTAGAAAATTGTTAGAATAATAGGTTTTGTGTTACCATGTACTTTCTGAAGAATATGAAGTCTGAAATTCAAATGCCTGTCAGTTTTATTTATTTAACATGTGTTAACCAGGAAAGTCTGACGTGGAACAAAGGCCTATTTTCAGCAGAGGCCCAGGGTGAAACACTCCAGACACATGTCTTTGTAACATGGGAGGACACCAGTGCACCCAGAAGAAACCCACACAAACACAGGGAAAACATACAGACTCCACACAGAAGGCATCCCAGCCAAGAATCAAACCAGAGAACCTCTAGGTGTGAGGCACAATGCTAACACTGCACCACTGCACCATCAACTATTTAATGAATTAAAAATCCAGAAACCACAGATTTTATGAGGAACAGAACAGAACAAAAATATTAGGCAAAAAGCTGCAACATTTTTACAAATGGTGGTGGCTAGGGAATTCAGGCTCTTGCTACCTGCACCCAAAAGCTGCAAAATTTTTACAAATGGTGGTGGGTAGGGAATTCAGGCTCTTGCTACCTGCACCCAAGGTACAGGGTTCAAGACTGAAGTATTCTCTAACCACCACCAGGTATCCTGAGTTCTTCTCTCTAGCCACCAGTATAAATCAATGGGGGCATTTTACATATGTACATGCATCTGCACACACACACACACACACACACACACACACACACACACACACACACACACACACACACACACACACACACACACACACACCCAGCGCTATGTTCAGTAGTACTTGTTTCTCATCCATCTGCACTTCTAAAACAATATCCCAGCAGTTCTTGGCACCAGAATGCATTGACACACAGTTCCAGCTTCTTGGGTCTCTTTCCTTCCTGTTTCTCGGTGCTCGTTCCGAGACTGCAGACCTTGCAGTCCAATCCCCTTCTAGTCTATGTGGTTGTAACCATATAGACTTCTGAGGAATCTGCAGACTGGTGCCCTTTTCCTGAATCTGGACTGGTTAAACAGTAGTCCGGATTCAAGTTTATAAACACGCATGCATGCAGTTTGGGATTTTGTCATTTTTAGTTTACAGCTGGGGGGGCTGCAGTCCTGCAGTCCAATATTATGAGCCACCACTGTGCTGAGCTATGCCAAACTCTGCACAAATGCTGAGGACATAAAATAAAAGCTTTGCCACGGGCCATTTCTGGCTACATGTATTTTGTGTGAATCTATTTTTTGACCATAATAATTATGTGAAAAAGGGATGGATAGCACAGTGCTGAAAATGGGATTGGCAATCAGAGGGTAGGACTCAGGATAAAGAATGCAGGAATTTGCAAGAGGGGCATGGAAGAGCACCATACCTGTCTGCTCCTTCATAATGTACATGTACAATTGTACACATAATTTCATTACTTTGCAGACTCACCACACCAGTAATGGGTAACAACAACAGAATAATGTATGGGCAAATGGACCATATCAATTGTGTCAAATGGGGTCATTGCTGAATGTGGCATCATCTTTGCAATGTAACACTGGAACATTTCAGTGCTGCCAACATATGCATAAAGGTGCCTTTCCATTACATCCACCACCAGTCCTGTCAAATTTGATGGATGACAAAATCACCTCCTCCACTACCACTGCACCAGCAATTGGGGCAAAGTTACTTGATGTAGTTGGTACAGTTGGGTCAGGGGTTGTACAGGCAACATTGACAGGTTGTCATCCTGAAGTGCTGGGTGTCAGTGCTTCCCTTTGTGGAGGTATGGTAGGCCAAGCCACAGTGGTCTGTGTACCTCTCTGTGCTGTTGATTATTAATTATCAGCAGCAAGTTACACAAACAGCAGATTGTTAATAAAGTATAACCCCACACACAAAAAATAAGACAGAAAGGGTGGAGGGATTAAAAATAGACAATTAGATACACAGCATTTTAAATAAACCTGGTTTGGCAATATGTAAACAATTATGATAATTTATTATTGCACACCTTTGCAACCTCCATATATGATGGAAAGGTATCTGTGTGTCATTAAATAAAAAAAATTCTTACTGATAGGATATAAGAAGCAGCAACCTTTATTTCCCTATGATGGATTGGAATTATGCATTCTAAATTAATAGTTACAATTTCCATAATTTTATTCTTTCTGACAAACTACTGTTAATATCTTACACATACTTATCCCTTAATAAAAAGTAATTGCTACTTCTGGATACTGAACCCACACAGAACAGCCTGTGTTCTAATTGCTTAATGCAAGCAGCAAGAGTCATTGGGGAAGGCATGCATGATTGAGATGAGGAATGAGGAATGATTGATCTAATTGCTAACATGTGAGGGAATGCAAATAACATTATGGCTTGAATTTTTACATGCATCATACTTACCCTATCTTTCTCTGAAACAAGTTAACTTCTTTTGGTGTGCCTCATGATTTGCCGCTATCGCTGCTGCACCTATAAAGCACAAAAAGAAAATAAATTATATATATTTGAAAGCACAGTGACTAACTGTGTTGGCTGGCTAGATAATTAGTGCCATGGCATATACAGGTTATGGTCAGCATACTTACATAACTGGAGGGTGTTCCCAATCCTAAATTCAGCATCCCATTGGCTTTGAAGGTCCTGCTTGTGCTTTCTAAGGTCACTATAGTGGTAATTACATTGCTCCCCATTGCATGGAATTTCTGTTGCATTGGAGACAGTCATAGCTAAAAGATACGAAAAACAGCAAACAAACTAAATAAATAGAAAGTACTGGCAGGCAGAGTATCACAGGCACAAATCACTCAGGTGATGATGAAACCAAAAAATGTTTTAATAGTAAAATCCACAAATGAACAAGTAAAAACATGAGCGCTTTCGTTAAACAAGTGTTAACTTCATCAGACACCATTAAAATGAAAGACAACTATTTATATACATATAGGGACACTCTGATTGGGTAGGAAAAGAATGGGAGCTAGCTGAGCAACACTGAGAAAGAACATTGGTTAACCTCTTGGTGATTATATTACAGTTGGAACTGATGCAACTTAAATACGACTAAAACTTGTGGTTAAAAATCAAGTTACTAGTCACATATTTATGTCATAAGAAATTATAAATAGGCATAAATAGAAAGAAACAGGAAGTAAAAAGTTAAAACCAATCCATTTTAAAATCTCATATTAAATATTCAAGATGTGAATATTTAATATGAGATTTTGGGTCTATATTATAAGATCGATGGTTGAAAACATCGAACAACATATGGTCGACACCATATGGTCGATGTCTTCAAACGTTGACCTTATAAAAAGACAAAAAAGAAAAAAGTACCCTAATGGGTTTAAGCAGGGGGGCAAGCCACCCTGCACCTCCCACGTGGGGGGTTGCACCCCCCCACTACTTAAATATACCAACTCAGAGACCGCACTACATTGCAGTAAATGGATATCTCCCCTTACGGAGATTTCCATTTACACACTCGAGATTCTGAGCATTCGATATTCTCGTGCCAACAATGTCAGATTCGACTTTGTCGGCTTTCGAGAATATAATATAGACCTGATATTTTAAATTGACTTGGTTTTAACTTTTTTATTCTTCTTTTTTTTCTATTTATGCCTATTTATAACTTCTTGTGACATAAATATGTGACTAGTAACTTGATTTTTAACCACAAGTTTTAGTTGTATTTAAGTTGCATCAGTTCCAACTGTAATATAGTCACCAAGAGGTTAACCAATGTTCTTTCTCAGTGTTGCTCAGCTAGCTTCCTTTCTTTTCCTACCCAGTCAGAGTGTTCCTATATGTATATAAATGGTTGCCTTTCATTTTAATGGTGTCTGATGAAGTTAACACTTGTTTAACGAAAGCACTCATGTTTTTACTTGGTCATTTGTGGATTTTACTATTAAAACATTTTTTGGTTTCATCATCACTTGAGTGATTTATGGTTGTGATATTCTGCCTGCCAGTATAGCCATAGCTAAGTTATTCCAAGCCTAAGTCTTATAATGGTATAATTCCCCCGTAGTAACCTATGGCTCTAGCACTTCCCGAGGAGTGCCACAAATATCCTGGACTTCTCAACACCACACTTTTGTAATCTAAATTTAGCCCCACTCTTTCCCTCACCAGCCATATCTGCAAAAGTTAAGCTATCAAAATATTTCTGCATTGGAGCCTAATTCAGATCTTGCATGCTAATGTTATGCTCAAAGATGCACAGCCTTGCCAACTGCATTTGCGCAACTGAAAGCAGATGATCTCCTTGACAGACACATTGGCACTAATTATATCACATAGCAGTAAAGGTGTGAAACATGGCATTGAGCTTTGCCATGTATGACGTTTCACCCATTATCACAGGTTCTAATGTTCAACAATGGAATGCTTAATGGTACAACTTTTAAAATTGTATTTTGGAAGGTGAAAGATGATGAATTATGACATAATGTCATTTTGGGTCTTACACAATCTTAAATTATTATTGTACCTGCTGGGAATCAAACCCATGGGATAAAGGATGCAAAAATTGCAACTTACTTTACTGTCATCATCTGCTTTTTGGCCATTAAAAGAGGTGGACATTGAAATATAAGAAAGCAGGAAATAGAGGCAGCAAATGAGAACATCCTCAAGAGAAAGAGGAAAGGTAAAAATGGGAGTAGGGGTGGGAAGGAAGGGTAATATTTTTCATAGACAGATGCCCGATGTTTTTTCTTTTTTGTAGAAAGAAAAATGGGAGCGGATTTAAATTTAAAGGAAATCCAAGGAATGGTAAGAGACTGAGGCCTATGAGCAGGGTCACACAAATAAGCATAAAACAGAGACAAAGATTGACAGGAGATGTACTGTACACACAGAGAAAGGGAAGACTGGGGTGATGGATAGGATTGGATAACAAACACCAAGATGGGAGACACAGTGGTCATGTCCTTTTGTATCTCACTGCCTGTGCAATATCCAGGGGAGATATCACTGAGCACACTGACCACCTTTAGCCTTGGGTAATGCCAGAGGTAGCTAAGACAGAGGTAGGCATTAGTGCATCTCTCCAGTTGGCTGATGCTGGCCTCCAGTCATTGGACAGCTAGGTCCTCCCCAGCATGTCCCCCAAATCTCTTTTGCTGCAAATTGCATATTCTTGGCATTGCTAGAAGAGAGGACAATGGTGATCTCCTGCAGATGCCACAATGGAGGTCTCCTGCCTGCCCTCCCCCATCCCCAGTTGAGATGCAGACTTAGAACCAGGTGGCATGGAGGGAGGGAAGGCTGGGACTGATGGGGACTGGGGACTGAGCTGTGCCACTTGTACAGCCATGGTAAATGCTGTAGAAAATGTAAACATAAATGAGAAATAAAACAGCACAGAAAGAAGCAAAAAAGTCATATAAAGAAAATAAAGGATTGTGACAAAGTGAGAGGGGGAATAGAAAAAAACAGTCATTTCTTTTATGTGCAATAGATATCATCTATAAGATCATTAATATTATGACTACTGTCTAAGGGCATGTAAATGTTGTTAACTTCTGTTTCACTGATAGCTGTACTGTTCATTATTGTTTTTTTTTTGAGGGACTATATTATGCATGTAGTAGTCTTTGATACATTAGTTGGAGTGTTCCTCAGCATTTTGCATTAGTTAGATGCAAGTGTGCATGTGTGTGTGTGTGTGTGTGTGTGTGTGTGTGTGTGTGTGTGTGTGTGTGTGTGTGTGTGTGTGTGTGATGCTTGATAAAGTATATGGCTTTTATAAGTCTGGCAGTGAAAGTTCAAACAGTGTGAATCCAGCACATGTAGACCCAACATCTACTGATGTTCATGTAGCTGCTTAACACATGGTTTGCTAGGAACAAATGTACCTGTTACTTAAGAAATCATCTATTTTGTCCTGGATACATTTGCAGTCTTCTGGATGCAATTTTGACACTGACAGGGTCGACCATTCTGTGTGTGCATTCCATATTGCATATGTGTTGTCAGACAAGATCCATAAGTAAGTATATGCTGTCAGACACACCGCCTATATATGTTCACCCTGTAGCTTGTGTAACGTTTCAAAATTTTCTCTTGTTTTGTTTATATTTTTGAGGGAGTTATATCACTGCACAGGTAGGACAAAACACCTGACCAGTATGTGCATTATATTCTAAGCAAACAAAGAACAAGGCCACATACTTTAAACTATACAGCCACCCCACAATTTACAGTAATGCATGCATTTGCAAGGTAATGATGTGAATGCTCTCACATTCTTTTTCTTTTCCAATTTGCAGTACGATGTCAGAATGTGGGAAGCAAAATACATGCAATTTCTCTCATGCAGAGAATAAGATCTTGCTGCAAGTCCTCAGTCTTCACACTGAACAGATATCAGCCATGAAAAATCTGACAGGGTGGGGAGAGTGGCCATGATGGCTAACTGAGAGTAGAAACTGGTGAAAGCTCTGTGACTGAAAACTTTTCTCTGACAAAAAAATACTTAAAATTTGGAGATACTTGTTAGACAATTTTATTTCATTAATAGTCAGAGAAAAGGTTTATAGCTTCAAGTTCTTCAAAAGTTGTAATTTCCTCTCAGAATTTCAGTTGCTTGGTTAAGAAGAAGAAACTTCAACATGAGCCACTCAAGAAATGGTACTCAGGATTCTTGTGTTGAAAAAGTCATCCAGTCACTAATATCTAGCATGCAGGATGTATTACTTAAAATGGATAAACTGGATACAAAACAGAAAGTTTCGATGAAGAGTCCAGAAAGAAGATTGAACATTTAGAAATTGTGATGAAACAACAAAGTGGATGAATCAGCAGTACGGAAGAAGCTTTAAATGATTATGAAGGGAGAATAATTGAAGGTGAGTCTTAGACTGAATTTCTTTTAAAACATAACGGGCTCATAGATAAAGTTGATGATTTAGAAAATAGACTGAGATGAAATTAAATGTATTATTTATACTATACCTGAAAAGTATGAGGGAGACAATATAATAAACATCTTAACAACCTGGCTTCATAAAACATTAAATCTACCTGAAAGTTTAATTTTTAGAATAGAAAGGGCACATAGATCCCTAAGAGCATATTCAAAGAAAGAAAACTCACCACTGTGTTCAATTATAATTAAGTTTATGTCCAGCTTAGCAAAAGATCAAATATTAAAAACAGCATGGTCCTGCCCACCTATGAAATAGGTGAACATGTAGTTAGATTTGACAATGATTATTCTAGTAAAGTAATGAATAAAAGAATATTCGGCTTACCACTGATTAAGGAACTTAAAAAGAACAATATCAAAGCCACTATGGTGTTTCCCCCAAAGATCAACGTATTTCTTTCTGAAGGAACTTAATATAAACTAAATACATTGTTAGATATATATGTGTGCCTTTCTGTTTGCAGGTTCCCTCATTTTAATAATGTTACTCAATACCATATCATTCTACCACCAAATTGTATACTATGAATAGAATGGAATGTCTTGTGTTTCCTGGACATACTCAGTGTGTCATTAAATTGTAACCACCTGTGCATGGCCTCTCTTCATACAATATCAGTTACTGTAATGAGAAAAATGTTTCTGAATCCCACAGCATGACTTTAAAAAAAAAAATAAGGTAAGAATTTGTAAAGACTCTTTAAATTTGACAGCCAATCAGGTTGGATGTTAATCTCATGCAAGTGCTTTGACCAATAATGTGAAATATGTACTTCTGAATAATCAGACAAATTTGAAAATGATTTGTATGACTATTTCTTTATTTTTGTTTGGGGAATAGATAAGCAACAAGAAATGATCTGCCTTTTATTAGCCCCATAGTAAAACAATTTCCAAAACAGCTACATTAATTAAACTTAAATATAAAAATGAGATTTTGTTGTGATTATAATAGTCCCTCAGCACTGCATTTGTGATTTATATACTTTTCTGTATCAGGTAATGCAGGCAAAGATCAGGAATCATTGAAAACACATTTAACAAACTATTATTTATAACTACATTAAGATGACTTGTGACAGGTTGTATTAGTATAAAATTATTAAACAGGTTCAGTTTCATATTTGTTGTACGTATTATAAACAGTTTTATAAAATAATGATGTTTGATAGGACAATTTGAGGATTAATCTAAAGAAGAGAATATTTTTGGAGAATATCTCTGTTTTATGGACCATCATCCTCGCTGTAGTGATCCATAATAGAGTATTACTTTGCAAAAATAAAAGTGGTCAGAAATTAAGTACAATTTAAGTATTCTAGTAACAGTATTTAAAAGAATGAAATTCATGAGCTTAAGTCCTTCTTTATTATGAGGATCCAAAAAGTTATGGATACTGAGCATTGGGATATTAGTTTGCATAAGAACTTCAAAATTGTTCTATTTGCTGACTTAAGGTAATCTAGTGATATACAAATGACTGGGTTTTTACAGAAACAACAAAGTCTAGATAATATTTTCATTTCGATTGCAGAAGATTTTGCTAGGAGACTGGGTTTAATTTTGTCTTAATTGTCTAAGTTAGCCGTTGGTGTATTTATAGCATAATCAAATTTATTGTGAAAAGAAGACAATAACATGTATTTGAACTTTATTCCCTTGTGTATCATTTCTTTCAAGGATATAGCCATAGAGGATGCAAAGGAGGTATTTGTTACCATGATGAGTTTTCTGAAGGAAAAACAATAGATTTTTTTCCCTAAGTTAAGTTGGTAATTAGATGTTTTACTTTAATATTTTATTATTTTTCTAGTAAGCTATTAATAAGCTATATTTGGATACTGAAAATAAAATAATATATTAGCAGCATAAGACATTTTATTTTTTTGTTTATGTAATTTTCTAATTTTTGTTAACTAGGTAGGTAGGTGAATGGGTTGTTGTTCCATTTTAGCTATGATGTTTATCAGAACGGCAAACAACAGTACAAAATATTACTGTGCAATTGATAATTTACTATATTCAGAGGTTATCAGAAAATTTAGAACAGAAAAAATAGCATTAATAACCTTCCTGGTATAGATGTTGCAGCACAATCATTGAAAAAAATCCATTTGAAAGTCATTAGAACATGCATACAGATGGTACCATATTCACATGTCATAAGAACAATCAGAATAACAGAATGACATTCAGAATAGTACAAATAAAACTGCCATACAGTAATCAATGAAAAAGTGCTTTCAATAGTCATAAGAACATGAAGAGACTCTGTGCTTCATACAGGCTTGTTTTTATGTTTCTTATTATACTTGACTTAGCTAGGGACTGCTTGATCAATACAACTCTTTACATGGGAGCAGAAGTCAGAGGCCTAGGCAGCAACTTTTACAATGGGTTTCCTTTGAGGAGTATTACAGCAGAATTTATTTATGTCATCTGAGTACAAAAAAGGTTTGCTTTTAAGAAGTCCTTAAAGATAAGTGTTTGCAGTGGAAGTACCACCCATTTTAAAGCAAATGGTGATTGATGTATGTACTAATAATTAAGGGCTGATGACAAATTCAGAAGTATACAAGAAGTAGTCATATTTGTACTGATGAAGTCAATTATATTAGGGCCCTAGTACGATGGTTAACTATTTTTAAAAGGGAGCTAGCATTTATAATATCAAGGAAGCACTGAGCATGCTTAACACTGGTACTGTAGGTTAGTCAGTCTACAGACAGATAGTTGATGACCTGAATAGAAATGTGCTGGGTTTAATGGAGATATTAGATAAGGTATTAAAATAGCTATATATGCTTAAAAGAATGTAAAGTGGTTGTTCTGTATCTAGTTATGATGTAGCAATTAGTCTTGTTTAGGGTTATTTGATCACCTAGGAGTTCAAACCTAGTATCCAAATAAATCTATCATGAAGTGATAATATCCTTGACAAATATTGCTACTCCTCCACAATTGCTAGTAGGTTTGATGATGTGATAGGCATTAAACCCATTAATAAAGGGACTGCTTTCATTGCTTTGAAACCATGTCTGTCTAACTGCACATATATAGATATGTTCAAGCTGCAAGAGAACTTTAAGTTCAGACATCTTTTTATTGACTCCTGACATTGAGTAGAACCATTTTAATGTGTTGTAAAGTTTAGTGTATTCAGCTGGAATGTCCAGCAGATGGACTCTAACTAAAAAAAGCACCATAGGGGCAGTGGAAGCTTTAGCCAGAATATGAAAGTCTTGCTAAGAAAGGGGTACAGATTATCTAGGACAAAGCAGGGAGATTTTCCAGGCACCTTGCCAAAAGCATACTAGATCCCCCTAACATGAGACCTGCAACATATACAATTATTAATGGCAATTATCTTGTCTTTGAATTTTGGCATCATTCTAGATGATGACAAAATACCTCTGAAGATAAGTATCTTTCCTGAATTGGACACATACATAGTAAGCATGGTATGTTTAGATGTGTGTTCACCCTACGGCCTCAGTAGCATGTGGGTTTCCTCTTCCTACATCTTTATCAGAGTGCTGTATGTTTGGATTATGATTGCTGTGTTGGAGGCTCTACCCTCATATTCATCAAAGGGGATTTATGTAAATAATAGTAGAGGCTTGCAAATACATCCTGAGAGATGTCCTGGCATGGACTTCATCCTACTGTGGGCTGTAGACACATGGCTTTTAGGGCAAATACAGGAGATGACTGTACTGTGGGGGTCAAGTATATGTCATTGTCAAGTTGCAAAACAATGGCAAGCAAATCAACATTTGGTCTGTAGCACTTCCACCAACATCCATCAACAGCTTACACTGAGGCAGTATGTTTGCCATAATGGGCCATAGACATTCAGAAGTCATGATCTGTCTCAGATACACATGTGATTCTGCAAGAGCTCCTGTTCAGGGTAGCAACATACCATACTATTCCTAGTGCTGCCTTATGGATAGCAGTTGTACATGAGTCTAGCACTGCATTGTAGATGGCATGCAAAACAGGTCACATCAACAACTTGCATTTTTATGTGTTGCTGAGGCAGGGATATAGCATGTATGATATGCAACCAGCTAGCATGAATGCTTTCACAATACTGCTTGCCATGGCTGACAGTGGACATCATCACAAGAAAAACGTCTCCAAGGCAGAGAATGACATCTTATTGCAGGTCCTCCATGAGCATAGTCAGTGGATGCTTTAAAATAAGACCATGTCTGGCAGGACCTTTGCTATGAGATCAGTGCGGTTAGTGGCCATAATAGGATTTATGAACATGGCAACAGAGGGGTTTCCAAAATGACTGCACATATATGCACCAAGGCAACCTGCCTAACATAGGAGTGGAGGGCCATGTGCTACGGTCTGCTTACAGATTCATAATTTATAGACAAGGATAAGTTGTTGGAATCTCTCTCTAGGAATCTAGACAGTTGTATCCATGGTGGCTTTTTGAACATGGGTGCTAACTGCAGAAAGAACCTTTAACATCAATTTGTGATGCCCCAGATAGGTTTGGCATTACATGCTGTACTAGCCATCTGACTCAGGGACATACAACCAACAAGAATGGCATCTTTGTTGTTACAGGTACATCAAGAGTACAACAATGTCATTCATTGCTCATGTTATACATCTAAGACTCACACAGTCTCACTCATCATTAATCCATCTCCACATTTCTCCACACCTCCACACTCATGCACTGCCTATTGTTGACATCTGTCACTGTTGTTTTTCATTTATATATATGATGATAACTGTACTATGATCATAGTACTCTCTTACCAGATAGCCTGTGTCTAAAGCACAGTATGGCCAGTCCATGCATGCAGTAGTGCAGCCTGGATACAATATTGCATGCATCAATTTTACTGTTGTATGCTATGCTTAACCTAACCCATAGTTATAAACCACATGCTACCTCTAAGCCAGAGCCCCTGTGAAGTTCACCCACCTCCACCTCACATAGTCATCACCTGCAGCTGGTGCCTCCACAGATTCATCAGTCACCTCCTTCGCTGCTGACTTTGTGACATCCTCCTACTGGATATCTCTCCTCTTCTGTATGTGTTTGTGTAGAAATAATTTGTATAATATCCTAGACACAGCAATTATTTTATTGACTGCTTCAGGGTCACACCTCAGATCACCACCAGAAACATCTAGATAGCAGAATGGGCCTTAGCAATCCAAACACATGTTCAGCAATAATTCATGTCTGTAACAGGGTGATGTATGGACTCTCTGCCATGATTTGTGGGCTTTGTATTGGTATTATTAGCCATGCGTCATGAATAAGATGGCCCTGTGGAAAATCATCCCACACAATTGTCCTATTATGTCACATATGTGCCAGAAGTGTGAGTTGTGGGCACTGCCTCTGGGGCTTGCTGCACATTTTATATTGTACTCTGTGCATTACAGACCAACTGGCAGTTGATGGAGTTGATCCCTATGCAGGTTGGTTGCTGTTTTGCCCGAGCCTCAGGTGGGGCCTCTATTGTAATTTATAATAATATGGTGCAGTCATGCCTCCCAGTACCTCATGGAAATTGACCTCATAATAATGCCTGCACAGTGTTGCTCAACATGTCAGTGGGTGTCGACAGGGATTTGTACTCACTGCAAGTCTGTATATGAGGGTGACACAGCTCAGTCAGCTCCTGCATGGTCTCTCCATCCAGATGGTAGTGGTCCACTATTTCTGTGTTATGGAGGACATGGTATATTAGGCATGGAAGAATGAATCACCAAGAGTAAAGATTTACACCCCCATAATGATTTTCAGAAAAAACATCCTCTTGTCCATAATTACTAAATCAGAGGCTCCCCTATGCATGTTTTTTCTGGTCTCTTATCAATAACTCCAAGACTTCAGCATGTCTGGAAACTCTGGCAGTAGTGTCTCTTCACTTGAAATAGATATGTTTATAAATTGCTGTGCTATATTGCTTACAATCATTTGCATTTGCTATTACCCTCATTCTAATAGTATTGCTCATTTCCATGCCATTTTACTTCCATTTGCATATTATAAAAGCTGCAGCATGTTGCAGCCTTTCAAGGTTATGATACGTGTATCTATAAATCACCACCACCTGGCATGTGGCTACTCTTCACAACAATTTGGGCTACTGTGACAATAACATTTTTTCTGAATCCCTGGGCAAACTTTTTTCAATTGCATGTGATTGTGTATGTCCTTAGTTTTATTTATTTATTTTTGTTTTTGTTTGGATGGGGACTTCCATGCAAATTTTGATATCAACTAAGTCTCAAAGACTTTTCTATGTTTTAAGGGTGAATCCGTATGACAAATTCTAAGAGCAGAGTATAGCCTAAAAGGCAAACTCATTTTTATGTATCTGCAGTCAGGAATGTATTCCATGGAGTGATTTTCTACATGTGTGTCTGGTGATATTCTGAGTATTACTAGAATTGTGATCCAAGGAAATGTGAAATTGCAAGTCTCAGTGTGGAGGAATATGTTAAGTCCAAATTTGTAGCATCTCAGAGTATTCCCCTTGCACATATACACATCACACTCCGAATAAGTATATCTATATCTGTATCTATCTATCTACCTACCTATCTACCTATCTATCTACACATATCTATCTATCTAGATGAATAATTAAGGGAACAGCAAAAACTCAAAACAGAGTAAAAAAAAAGATCAATCTTTTTAGAATGAGCGAAAAAAAATACATTTTATGCAGGGGGCAAGGCTGAAATACCCATAACCCTTCTAATTATATATACCAAGTCTGAGATCACACAACAGCAGGGAAAGGACAAATTCCCAGACCCTGCCATATTGCAATATTTTATGAAGAGCTCCTGGAAGGGAGAAACAAACAAAAAAGTCTGTTCAGTCCTCTGACCATTCAATATAGATATCAATATATATAGATACATAGAAAGAAAGATAAAAATATAGATATAGATATATATATATAGATAGAGATATAGATATAGATATAGATAGAGATATAGAGATATATATATATGGGTCTTCACAAGATCAAAGACCCATATAATCGATTTTCATAAGAACAAGACCAAATCAGCGAAACTCCAGATATCCAAAAGCTTACAACCATGAAACCCAGAACATCGAACTTTACAAGGGAGCAGAAGTCCGATCATCACTTAAAGACACAGTTCTACAATGAAACACTGCCTACAGCAAATAACTATCACCAGTTTTGCAGGAGGGCAAGCCCGTCTGTACTCATGTAGGGGGCTGTGCCTCCCACACTCCCTTAAATTATATATACCAACTCCAAGATTACACTACAGTGAGAAAAGGGTAAATTTCCCGATTGTCACTGTAGAATGATCTCCAATTCAAGCCAGTGACAGTTATTTGTTGTAGGCAGTATTTCATTGTAGAACTGTGCCTTTAAGTGACGATTGGACTTCTGCTCACTTGTATAGTTCAATGTTCTGGGATTTGTGGTTGCAAGTGTTCGATTATCTGGAGTTTAGCTGATTTGGTCTTGTTCTTATGAAAGTCAATTAAATGGGTCTTCGATCATGTGAAGTAGACCCAGATATGGATATAGATATAGATATAGATATAGATATGCAGAACAGTGTGGGAGTGTAGCCTCCAACCACATTACAGGTGCAGAGGGACAAAATGCTTAAAGATAAAACAGTAAGTTTATGTCCTCCTTTAATGTACTTTCTTCCTAGTATTTTTCTGTGTAACCTTTCTTCATTCCTTTAGAAGTACACAGTATTTTTATGCTTGCTTGGGCCTCCATTGAATCAGAGCTAGCCTTCCCTACAGAGCACACTTGACAATTATGCAAAATTTTTTCAGAATGTTCAGATTTTTGCCTTAATATTGTTGGTATGTTCCTCATAAAATGTGTATTTTTCTGACCAATTCATTGAGTATTGAAGTTACTAAATACTGACAGACATAGCTTCAGCCTTAATGTCTATCAGAAAATGCATGCGAATTAAAAACATGTTATTCTAGTAACCCTTTAAGTTGAAAGTAGCTGTATTTAAAATCTGTCCCTGATTTTTGGATCTTTCTCCTGTTGTTGTACCCTAATGTTCCACACTATTTGACTTAATACCAGTCTAGAAACACATAGGATAAGTGCTTTTGTATTTCTAACTCAGTTACTGAAATAGCTCTGCCCTTATTTTTGGCATTTATTGTGACCTAAGTCAGATTTATTTTTGTTTAAATTCCAGAGAGAGTAGAGAAAAAACTGAGACATTTCTAGGCATTTGATAGCATACATAACCTACAATTGTGCTGTTTTGCCATTTGCCAATGGCCTCAGTATTTTTTTTGTATTTCTCTGCTATTTTAATTTGATCATAACACTGCTATGTTTAACCAATCTCTTTACAGATACAGGTACAGGATCATAACTATCTGCATATAAACTACTCCAGAAATTCTTAGTGTACTTAATAATCATTAGTTGTGCAAAGAACACTGGATTTATGCAAAGTTGCTCATTCATCATATGCAGACTTATGTTGTTTGTTTTTAGACAGGTAGCACTTCAGTCAAGCAACTCCTAAATCTCTTAGGTACTACTCCCTCCATCCCACAGTATTAAGCAAATGGAGCCAAGGATTGGTACTTTTCAACTGTCTCTTTAGCCATCTTGGTTGAAATGGGCACTCTGAGACAATGTAACAATGTTCTCATGTTTACTGACTACCACATATTACTTAAATAATCTGACACAGCGTGTGAAAATATTTAGTTATATAATGGTATTAAAGGCAAAGCTCTCACATGAAGCCACTGCAAATGAACAGTTTGTCAGCACCACACAGCACCACACTAAACTATTCTTAAAACCTCAGACCAAACACATAGCCCTACATATGCCAAAGCTCTTAGAAGTAACCATCCTAAATCACAGAATCCTCCAAAATGAAACTCAATGAACAATTTACCTCAGCAGCCTCGCAAACAAACATCACAGGCAGCTCCCACCATGAAAAACACACCCAGGAGTCACACAGACTCAGGCCAAAAGCTCATAAGGCAAACTGCCACATAACAGTATCCTAGTCATAAGTAGCTCCATTGTGAAATAGACTGATTCACCACTCAACAATGTGCAATGAGAGGGTCACGGTCAGTTGCCTATCATGCACCAGGATTCACCACATCACTCAAGATCTCAAGTCCATTCACCACAAGTACACATATGACACAGTCATAGGTTCATAGGTTCATAGGTTCGTACTAGGCTATCTGCCCTAGGGCATTTATAAGCCTAGCCAGAGTGTGTGTGGCTTTCAC
The DNA here is from genome assembly GCF_019279795.1 of Protopterus annectens. Lineage (NCBI taxonomy): Eukaryota > Metazoa > Chordata > Ceratodontiformes > Protopteridae > Protopterus > Protopterus annectens. The sequence goes on from NC_056737.1 coordinate 1,870,957,941, forward strand.
CACCCCGTAGGATGAGAATACTATACCCTTTTAGGGTTTAGTTTACTGTGCCTCTGTCTAGTAGTGACACAGAGATGACCCCGGGGTAAACCTACGATCTCCCATCCACTCGTCGAGATTTCTCTTGAACAGAGTCAGTGAGGGGCTCTGCCTAACATGGACTGGGATTCTGTTCCAGAGTGTAGGGAGCCTCTGGGTTATGAATCTGTCCCTCCAGCACGTCCTATTTATTTCTGTGTTGAGGTTTAAGTCTCTTGTTCTCGTGGCTCTGATGGATTTGGATTTTCTGAGGTGGAGCATGTCCATTAATTCAGGATTGGATATGGCCTTGTACGTCAGGCACAGATCACCTCTGAGTAGGCGGTATGCGACTGAATAGAGCTGGAGATTTTCAGTCGGGCAGCATATGACATATGTTTAAGACCCTTTATCCTCTTGGTGAGGAACTTTTGGGGTCTTTCCAACTGCTGCAGGTGTCGGGTGAGATACATCCCAAATGGGGCATTGTACTCAATCATTGGCCTGATAAGAGAAGAGTACAGGGGCACAATGACCTCTCTTGATCTAGATGTGAAACCCTTCATGATAAGGTGGGCAATATAGAAGGTCTTCCTAACCACTTTGGCAATGTGAGTGTCAAATGAGAGGTTACTGTCAACCTGGGTCCCTAGGTCCCTGATTACCTCTTCCGTACTTAATGGATTACCACCTATGTGGTAATTTGGCGGTACCTTGTTTTTCCCAAAGGGTATGACTATACATTTTTGGCGTTCAGCTTAAGGCCATGGCTCTGGCACAAATTATCCATTTCTATGAGGCCTCTCTGAAGGATGTTTGTGTCCGCTGGAGTATCAATTATGGTGCCCAGTTTGCAGTCATCTGCGAACTTTGTCAGCCACAATCCTCCTATGTTTGCCTGTACCTCGGAAAAATAAATGCCGAACAAGAGGGGTCCCAGGACTGAGCCCTGTGGGACACCGCTTGTGACTGGCTTAGAGTCTGACATAGCTCCAGCAACTCTGACCCTGTGGGTTCTGTCCTTGAGCCAGTTTGCAACCCATCTTGTGACATATGGGTTTACATTTAAGCTGGTAAGTTTGTCTATGATGCCCGAGTGGGGTATTGTGTCAAAGGCTTTTTCAAGGTCAAGGTAGGCTGTGTGAACTGCCTTACCCTCATCAATGGCCTTAGTGACTGTTTCAAAAAGTCGACCAAGTTCAAAAGGCAGGATCTGCCCTTGACAAAGGCAAATTGGGTAGGCTCCAATGTCTGTAGGTCCCCAATGTCTTTGTTTATGAGTTCCATAATGATCCTCTCCATAGCTTTGCAGACTAGGCTCGTCAAGCTTATGGGGCGGTAATTTCCAGGGTCCGTAGAAGCACCGCCTTTGTGAAGTGGGACCACTGTTGCCGTACGCCACTCTTTGGGTACGTATCCTGTAGTAAGGCTAAGATTAAACAGCAGCCTTATGTGTGGGTTTAGTTCCTCTTGGAGTTCATGTAGCACACAGCCCGGGACACCATCCGGTCCCATTGATGCTGTGTTTTTAGCTTTAGAGAGGGCGGGTCTCACCTGGGCATCTGAGAAGTTAGGGAGGCTACACTCTGCTGGGATAGTTATTTCTCCTTTTGTGGGGGAGGGGGAGGAGAAATTTGCACTGAACCTGTCTGCCAGAATGTTGGCAATGTCAGTGGGTTCAGTGTATTTTGTGTCATTTTGGACTAACTCTGAGCATATCTGGGAGTTTCCACCCAGGTTTCTAACATAGCTAAAGAAGGCCTTGTGATTGTCTTTTGTGTCTTTTGCGATTTTTCTCTCAAAGTTGGCCTTGGATGACTTTATGAGTGATCATAGTTTTTTGCTAGTACTGATCAGAGATGCCTTCCCTTTTAGGATTTTGCTCTGTCATGTAGTAGCTTCCTCCTCCTGTTGTAAAGTTTGTTTTATGGCTGGGGTCCACCAGACCGGGCCTGCCTTTGGGAATGGGTCTTGATTTTATTTGGGATTGCATGATCCATGCATTCTTGAAGGTGCCCATAGAAGGCATTTGCAAAGGATTCAGCAGTGTGGGTTGTGGTTTCCACTGGCCCAGGGGCCTTGCAGGATACCACTTCAGTCTTAAGAAGTGTGAAGTTTGCTTTTGAGAAGTTCTTCACTGTGGTCTTTTGTGCAGGGGTGAGGCGGGATGTGGATTTCCAGTGAGATTAATTTATGGTCTGATCTTACCAAAGAGGGATATACTTCGGTGTGGAGCATTTTGTCCCCATGTTTGTGATGATCAGGTCTAGTATATTGTCTCCTCTTGTGGAATGGTGACTAGTTGTTCCATTGCATTTGAGTTTATGAATTCTAGGAATCTTTGGGCTAGGGTGTTGGGGCTTGAGTAATGTTCCCAGTCTATGTTTGGGTAGTTGAAGTCCCCAAAATGATGGTATTTGGAGAGACATTCATACTCTCCAGTGTCTTCAGGAAGGCTGTGTGGGGTTCCTGAGTTTGAGAGGGTGGTCTGTAGCATGCTTTACATCCTGATCAACTCAATCAAAACCAGATATGAGGGAAAAATAGTCACCGACATAAAAGATAACCAAAAAACCTTCTTTATCTATATATTATTAATACTTTAACACTGTATTATTAATCTTTGGAAAATCTTATAGGCCATAGAACTGTAAAAAAAAACATGGTGCATTGAAACTTTGAATGCAGCTGTAGTAATTACGTGTTGTACACTTTTGGATGTGTAACTGGAGCTTTTCTCCCTGGGCCTCCAGTGAAAATGGTTCATAGGTTCATAGGTTCATACTAGGCTATCTGCCCTAGGGCATTTATAAGCCTAGCCAGAATGTGTTTGGCTTTCGCCACCCATTTTAAATTTATTTTGCTATGCCCTTTTTCGAGGTTAGTATACTGTGCCTCTGTCTAACAGTGACACAGAAGTGATACCCGGGGTAAACCTACAATCTCCCATCCACTCATCAAGATTCCTCTTGAAGAGAGTCAATGAGGGACTCTGCCTAACCTGGACTGGGATTTTTATTCCAGAGTGAAGGGAGCCTCCTGGTTATGAATCTGTCCCTCCAGCATGTCCTATTTATTTCCAGTGCTGAGGTTCAAGTCTCTCGAGGCGTGTAGCTCGATGGGATTTGGATTTTTTGAGGTGCAGCATGTCCATTAATTCCAGGTTGGACATGGCTTTATACATCAGGCACAGATCACCTCTGAACAGGCAGTATGCCACTGAGTAAAGCTGGAGTTTCTTTAACTGGGCAACATATGGCATCTGTTTGAGCCCTTTGATCCTCTTGGTGAGGTACTTTTTGGGGTCTTTCCAGTTGCTGCAGGTGTCTGGTAAGATACATGCCCAAAGGGGGCATTGTACTCAATTATGGGCCTGATGATGGATGAGTAAAGAGGCATGATGACCTCCCCTGATCTAGATGTGAATCCCTTCATGATTAGGTGGGCTATATAAAATGTTTTTCTAACCACTTTGGCCACGTGGTTGTCAAATGAGAGATTGCTATCAACTTGGGTCCCCAGGTCCCTAATTACTTCTTCTGTATTTTCACGGTTACCACCTATGTGGTAATTTGTAGGCACTTTGTTTTGCCAAAGGGATGACTATACACTTTTGGCATTTAGCTTGGAGGCCATGGCTATGGCACCAGTTGTCTGTTTCTATGAGGCCCTTTTTGGAGGATGCTTGTGTCAGCTGGAGAGCCCATTATGGCGCCCAGTTTGCAGTCATCTGTAGAATCCTGGTCAGCTACAGTCCTTCCGCAGTTGGCCTGTACCCTCGAGAAATATATATACGAACAAGAGAGGTCCCAGGACTGAGCCCAGTGGGACACCACTTTGTAACTGGTTTGGAGTCTGACATGGCTCCATCAATTCTAACCATGTGGTTCTGTCCTTGAGCCCATTTGCAATCCATCTAGTGACATAGGGTTTATATTTAAGCTGGTGAGCTTATCTATAATGCCCGAGTGGGGTATTGTATCAAGGCTTTTAGAGGTCCAGGTAGGCTGTGTGGACCACCTTCCTCATCAATGGCCTTGGTGACTGTTTCAAAATCAACCAGGTTTAAGAGGCAGGATCTGCTCCTTAACAAAGGCGAACTGGTAAGATCCAGTGTCTGTAGGTCCTCAATATCTTTATGTATGAGGTGCATGATGATCCTTTCCATAGCTTTGCAGACCAAGGTAGTCAGGCTTATGGGGCAATAGTTTCCAGGATCCGTTGAGGCACCACCTTTATGGAAAGGGACCACTGTTGCTGTACGCCACTCTTTTGGGCTATATCCTGTAGTAAGGCTGAGATTGAACATTAGTTTTATGTTTGGGTTTAGCTCTTCTTGGAGTTCATGTAGATGCAGCCCGGGACACTGTCTGGTCCCATTGATGCTGTGTTTTTTGCTTTGGAGAAGGCGGCTCTTACCTGAGCATCTGAGATGTCGGGGGGGCAGCACTCTGCTGGGATAGATATTTGCCCTTTTGGTGGGGAGGGGGGAGATAAGTTTGCACTGAGCCTGTCAGCTAGGATGTTGTCAATGTCTGTGGGTTCAGTGTATTTGTTGTCATTTTGGACTAATTCTGAGCATATCTGGGAATTACCACCCAGGTTCCTAACATAACTAAAGAAAGCCTTGTGGTTATCCTTAGTATCCTGTGCAATTTTTCTCTCAAAGCTGGCCTTAGACAATTTTATGAGTGCCCATAGTTTTTTGCTAATACTGATCAGTGATGCCTTCCCTTTTTGGGATTTTTCTCTATCATTTAGTAGCTTCCTCCTTCTATTGTATAGTTTGTTTATGGCTGGGGTCCACCAGACAGTGACGCCTGCCTTTGGAGGATTGGGTCTTGGTTTTATTTGGGATCAAGATGATCCATGCATTCTGAAGGTGTTCATAGAATGCATTTATAAAGGATTCTGTGGTCTGGGCTGTATTTTCCACAGGCCCGGGACTTTGAAGGATTCCACCTTGGTTTTGAGGAGTGTGTGAAATTTGCTTTAGAGAAGTTTTCACTGTGGTTTTCTGGGCAGGGGGGGTCGGGATGTGAATATCCAGTGAGATTAGTTTATGGTCTGATCTACCAGTGAGGGATACACTTCTGGTCTGGAGCATAGAGTCCTCATGTTGGTGATGATCAGGTCCAGTATGTTTTCCCTCTTGTGGGAGTGGTAACAAGTTGTTCCATAGCATTTGAGTTTATAAATTCTAGAACCTTTGGGCTAGGGTGTTGAGCTAGAGTAATGCTCCCAGTCTATGTTTGGGTAGTTGAAGCCTAATATAATGGTGTTTGGAGAGACCTTCATATTTTCCAGTGTTCTCAGGAAGGCTGAGTGGGGTTCCTGGGTTTGGGAGGATGGTCTGTAGCAGGCTATAAACTGGAAGGCAGTTTTACCCACTGTTAGTTGCACATGGATAGTCTCTGATGCTTCGTGCTTTGCCACCAACCTGGAGGTGTGGGTATCTTTGATGAATATCGATACTCCCCCTCCTTTTGTGGTTCGGTCCAAGTTTTGGGGCCGAAAAGCATGGTATGAGGTATAACCTGGTAGTGCTGGCTGGGGTACTCTCGGGAGCCCTGAACCAGGTTTCTGTTACTGCACAGATATCGATGTTCTCCATTCTAAGGAGAGTTTCGAGTGTGTGCATCTTAAGGTTTAGACTTCTGGCGTTGAGTAGCATTACTCTTAGTTTCTATCCCTTGTGATACCTATGGAGGTTGGTTTGTCTTTTGAGCCTTGCCTAAAAAAGGCACTATAGGGGGTAGCAAGAGCCTTTGCCAATATCCAAAGCCCAGGGGTGACAGGTGCAAGCCGCCCCTGGCGAAGAATCGTGGCTTGTCGAGCATATCATCCCAAGCTGACAGGCATTGGATCCCCTTTGAATGACACCAGTACTTAAGCCAATTGTTGAAATTGATCATCTTGTCTTCATATTGTGGCATCATTCCCAGGTGAGGGTAAGATGCTACCAAGGTCAGGGTCATACTGGCCTGGGCTACATGCTCAGAGAGCTCTTTTATGTCTCTTTTCATGTAGTCCAGGAGGTACGTCTCAGGTCATTCACACCAGCATGGACAATGACTGAGTCATATTTGTACTTGCCTTGGAGTGACCTGAGTGCTTGTGTTATGTGGCGGATCCTAGCGCTGGACAGGCTGCTCACCAGGACCTCTCCTTGTTCTTCCTGGTGACGAGGAAGACTGTGTGCCTGACGGTAGAGTCACCTATTACAAGTGTATCAGGTGTGTTGTTTAGTCTTAAGGGCTGTGACTGTTCGGCACACTGGCTTTGTGAGATATGTGTTGCACGTGTTTTGTTTTGGGGTAGCGGTTGCTTGGGTGTCTGCTTTGGAGGTCTCTGCTGCTTAGGAAGATCTTTATTTAGAGCCTCCGAGTATGTTTTTGTGTGATTATGTGTTTGGTTTGCTGTTGTGGTAGGTCTATGTGAGACTGGAATTGTAGTGAGTGTGGTTTCCTTATCCTCCTGACTGGTTATGCCAGTAATGAGTTGAGAGAGCTTAGCCTCCAGTTTGGCTATATGGTTGCATGTTGGTTCTGTAGCCAGTGGACTTTCCCGGTCAACAAATAAATAAATAAATAAATAAATAAATAAATAAATTACCTATGTTACTTATCTCAGAAACAATACCCAGCACTGTGCAGATCAAATAGTAAATGACATCACATTCTCACACCAGAAGACATAGCCAATCAATTAGCAAGCAATGTGCATTCCAACTTTGCTACCCTCTCCCTTCAGTATTCTCAGATCAAATACCCATATCTAACCCCCCTCTTCAAATCTCCCAAGAACAAATTCTCAAGGCACTATCTAATACTGAGAACACTATATCTATGTGGCTACATCATATGCCTGGTTGCCTACTGGCTAGCCTGAAACATGAATTGTCAGATTCCCTACAGAGGCTTTTCAATATTAGACTCAAAACAGGTTTTGTGCCAGATGCATGGAGGACAGCAATAGTCATTCCCTTGCACAAAGGTAGGGTTACAATGGGCTCAGGTATTTACAGACCCATAAACTTGACTAGCCTCATCCGTAAGGCTATGGAAAAGATCATTATGGAACTAATGAATAGGGATATAGGTGTCCTACAGACTCTCGACCCAACCCAGTTTGGAATCATTAAGTGTAGGTCTGGCCTACTTAACCTAGTCGGCTTCTTTGAAAAAATCACAGAGGCAATAGATAAGACCAAATCAGTATACAGTGCCTATCTGGACCTTGTAAAGGTGTTTGACACCATCCTAAACTTAGGCTTCATAGATTAACTTTTTCAGTTAAATGTTAACCCTTATGTAACTCATTGGATTGCATATTGTCACAAAAATAGAATACAGGAAGTAATGGTGTGCAGCTCTACCTACTTCAAAAGACCCATCACTAGTGGATTGCCCAGATGTTCAGTCTTTGGGCCTGTTCTTTTTGACATTGACCTCTCAGAGATTAAGGCTCACATAAAATGTTAGGATGACAGCTTCAAGTCTGCAGATGATTGCAAACTTGGTGCTATCATAAACTCCCTGAGGACTCCAGAACTTTTACAAGTGGGCATGTCCCAAATAAACAGATGAAGCCAAAACCATGGACTGAAAATAAATGCCAAAAAATGTATGATTGTATCCTTTGTCAAGCATGACTCCCTTTGTAACTATCAAATTCAACACCGTGCTGAAAATTAGTTCCATAGTTAGAGATCTGGATACCCATTTGATAGTGAGCTGTCCTCTGATCACCACATATTCAGTATTGTAAGGAAGTTCTTTTTTCTTGCGCAGCTTATATTTAAGGGTATAGTTCCTCTGTACTCTGCACTCTTTTATTTATTTATTTAACATTTGTTTACTGGGAAGGTGCTACTGGGACAAAGCCCATATTCAGCAGAGGCCCAGGGAGAAACACTCCAGATGCATGTCTTTGGAATGTGGGAGGAAACCAGACCACCCCAGAGGAAGCCCACACAAATGCAGGGAGGACATGCAGGCTCCACACAAAAGGCACCCTAGCTGAGCATTGAACCAGGGAACCTCTTGCTGCCAGGTGACAATGCTAATTGTTGCACCACTGCACTGTCCATAGTCTGACTCTTCAGCCAGTCATTGAGTATAATGCCCCTTTTCATATGTACCTGTCCAAACGCTTGTCACAGCTGGAATGATCACACCATATCCTCACTAAAATATAAATGGCTTTAATCACAAAAACTATGCAGATTATCTCAAAACCTTGTCTCTCTTCTCAGTATCATGCATGCTACTGACAGACAACCTCCACCCCACAAATAAAGCCTCAACACACCTTTTTCTGTCAAACATATTACACATTTGGAAATCCAAGGTATTAGAAATACCCTTGCAATGGTGCGTTATCTTTTGCAAGATTAATAGAATGTGCAAGAGGGACAGATATGTGCCACAGAGAATACCACTTCTATGGAACTGTCTTCCCCTACACATAAAGCAAAGTAATTCTCTTGTTCTATTCAAACATTTAATTTTTTTATTATTTATTTTATTTATTTATTTGACATTTGGGTACTTACGTATTATCGCAACCAGATTTTCAAGCTTAAAATATTCGCTTGTATTTTCCTTAAATAAACGGAATTAACGGTATTAAACTAAATAACGCCTTTTTCTATAAAAGTTTTTAAGTTATAGTAGTATTTAAACTTGAAAACACAGAGAAAAGAAATTTGAAAATAGCTTGACCCTTTTTACCGCTATTTACGCATGTCCAGAAGCATCTCTGCATGTGTTCCATTTCTCGCTATACAAAAAGTTGTCAAAGCTCTGTCATAAAAGACATATAGTTATAACCATCTAAGTTGATTGCTGTAATCTTTGTTTTGTGAAAAATGCGACTGTGGGATTTACCTAACACAGATAAGGAGGCAATTCAGTTATTTCAACAGTATGGAATTATACACAGTTTCATGAATGCAGTTCAGGACATGAAATGAAATTATACTATGGAAAACAAATATTTTGGAAATGCAACTCTACTAAATGCTACCAGCATATAAAGAGGTGTAAATATATGCATCATGAAGGAGACCTGGTTTAATACCACTGAAAGCACTTCATCAGTGCAGTGCTTTTAATGCTTATCACTCTTACAGGCCATGACATTAGAAATAGGCTCTAAAGTTGGAGGTGTCTCTTTGTTCTTAAACATCTCACCTCCAGACTAATTGGGCAAGAAAATGACTTGGAAATCCCGTGTGTCTAACTTACTATAAACAAAACTTCTTATCACATCTTAGCTAACTACAGCACCCCCCTTTGTGTCCTCCTCAGCCCATACCTCCTACCTAATTAGTATGAAATCAGTATGTATTAAACCAAGCACCAGTCATCTTAGAGATGTCAACCATACCACCATAAACTAGAAGAATTATACATCCTCAAACATGTATACCTGAACCAGGGGATATAAAATTCTGGACCTGGCCTTTATTAATATGTGGTAACTCTGCTCCCTGCTTAGTGTAACCTCCTTTTGGTCAAGTCAGACAAGTCAGTCACATTCACCTTAAGAGTGAAGCAAAAGCATCGCCCAGTACCTCACTATTTAGAAACTATGTGAAGTTTAAGCTACAAAAATTAAGAGATAACCTGACTAAATTCAAAAGCCTCTTCCACCTTGATGATCTCACTGCTTAAGCAGAATTCTTTACTACCAAGTTCTATGCATATATAAATAGTTGCATAAATGCATCTGTCCCCATCAGAAATAAATACAATGCCCAGTTCAAGGAAAAACAAAAATTGCATGTAAAAATAAATCCAAAAATGCACTTACTAAACTAAATAAGATACTCTACATCCTGATCAACTCGATCAAAACCAGATATGAGGGAAAAATAGTCACCGACATAAAAGATAACCACAAAACCTTCTTTAACTATATATTATTAATACTTTAACACTGTATTATTAATCTTTGGAAAATCTTAAAGGCCATAGAACTGCAAAAAAAAAACATGGTGCATTGAAACTTTGAATGTAGCTGTAATAATTATGTGTTGTATACTTTTGGATGTGTAACTGGAGCTTTTCTCCCTGGACCTCCAGTGAAAATGGTTCTGTAGCCAGTGGACTTTCCCGGTCAACACATAAATAAATAAATAAATTACCTATGTTACTTATCTCAGAAACAATACCCAGCACTGTGCAGATCAAATAGTAAATGACATCACATACTCACACCAGAAGACATAGCCAATCAACTAGCAAGCAAGGTGCATTCCAACTTTGCTACCCTCTCCCTTCAGTATTCTCAGATCAAATACCCATATCTAACCCCCCTCTTCAAATCTCCCAAGAACACATTCTCAAGGCACTATCTAATACTGAGAACACTATATCTATGGGGCTACATCATATGCCTGGTTGCCTACTGGCTAGCCTGAAACATGAATTGTCAGATTCCCTACAGAGGCTTTTCAATATTAGACTCAAAACAGGCTTTGTGCCAGATGCATGGAGGACAGCAATAGTCATTCCCTTGCACAAAGGTAGGGTTACAATGGGCTCAGGTATTTACAGACCCATAAACATGACTAGCCTCATCCATAAGGCTATGGAAAAGATCATTATGGAACTAATGAATAGGGATATAGGCGTCCTACAGACTCTCAACCCAACCCAGTTTGGAATCATTAAGTGTAGGTCTGGCCTATTTAACCTAGTCGGCTTCTTTGAAAAAATCACTGAGGCAATAGATGAGACCAAATCAGTATACAGTGCCTATCTGGACCTTGTAAAGGTGTTTGACACCATTCTAAACTTAGGCTTCATAGATTAACTTTTTCAGTTAAATGTTAACCCTTATGTAACTCATTGGATTGCATATTGTCTCAAAAATAGAATACAGAAACTAATGGTGTGCAGCTCTACCTACTTCAAAAGACCCATCACTAGTGGATTGCCCAGAAGTTCAGTCTTTGGGCCTGTTCTGTTTGACATTGACCTCTCAGAGATTAAGGCTCACATAAAATGTTAGTGGATGACCAAGTCTGCAGATGATTGCAAACTTGGTGCTATCATAAACTCCCCTGAGGACTCCAGAATCTTACAAGTGGGCATGTCCCAAATAAACAGATGAAGCCAAAACCATGGACTGAAAATAAATGCCAAAAAATGTATGATTGTATCCTTTGTCAAGCATGACTCCCTTTGTAACTATCAAATTCAACACCGTGCTGAAAATTAGTTCCATAGTTAGAGATCTGGATACCTATCTGACAGTGAGCTGTCCTCTGATCACCACATATCCAGTATGGTAAGGAAGTCCTTTTTTCTTGCACAGCTTATATTTAAGAGTATAGCATCCAGACCCAAGAAGGTAATAGTTCCTCTGTACTCTGCACTCTTTTATTTATTTATTTAACATTTGTTTACTGGGAAGGTCCAACTGGGCTAGAGCCCATATTCAGCAGAGGCCCAGGGAGAAACACTCTGGATGCATGTCTTTGGAATGTGGGAGGAAACCAGACCACCCCAGAGGAAGCCCACACAAATGCAGGGAGGACATGCAGGCTCCACACAAAAGGCACTCTAGTTGAGCATCGAACCAGGGAACCTCTTGCTGTCAGGTGACAATGCTAACCGTTGCACCACTGCACCATCCATAGTCTAACTCTTCAGCCAGTCATTGAGTATAATGCCCCTTTTCATTTGTACCTGTCCAAACGCTTGTCACAGCTGGAATGATCACACCATATCCTCACTAAAATATCAATGGCTTTAATCACAAAAGCTATGCAGATCATCTCAAAACCTTGTCTCTCTTCTCAGTATCATGCATGCTACTGACAGACAACCTCCACCCCACAAATAGAGCCTCAACAAACCTTTTTCTGTCAAACATATTACACATTTGGAAATCCAAGGTATTAGAAATATCCTTGCAATGGAGCTTTATCTTTTGCAAGATTAATAGAACGTGCAAGAGGGACAGGTATGTGTCACAGAGAATACCACTTCTATGGAACCGTCTTCCCCTACACACAAAGCAAAGTACTTCTCTTGTTCTATTCAAATATTTGTTTTTTTATTATTTATTTTATTTATTTATTTGACATCTGTTAACTGGGTTAGTCCAACTGGACTAGAAACCCATTTTCAGTGGATACTCGAGGAGAAAAGTTCCAATACAGACAGAATTACTGCACAAATGTTACAAGCACATATAGAGAATTATAATACTCAAGTTCCAGAAATATAGAAGTATAGTACAATAACATGATAACAAATAATAACTTTTTTAAAATCACATTGACAATGTATTCAATTGAATTTTCTGAGAGAGTGAAAATGATTTCACAGAGAAGAGAGGAATTTATAAATGAGCAAACAGTATATACATATGTTTATTTATTTTTATTTTACATTTGTTGACTGGGATAGTGCAACTGGATTAATGTCCATTTTCAGTGGAGGCCCGGGGAGAAAAGATCCAAGGTAGATAAGAAATAACAAAAAAGGCATATTACCAATGTAGACAGATAAGTAATAACAAAGAAGACGTATTACAGATGAGATATTTACAAATGACATTGTATATGTGGTGGGGCAATAAAGCCTAAGGGTTTATTGTCAGAGTAGTATTAAGGTTGAAGGGAGAAAAGTTAGGAGTTTTGCAGATGGAAGTCAGTGTGGAAGGAGTGAAAAAAACATATAGTAGTGTAGTGGATTAGGTACATAACTTGGACAAATGGATGAATAGCTGCAAATTTACCACTGACGTATCACAAATGGCCCTTGTGGATAGGGGGGAATATAATTACCCTGACATATGCTGGCTCAGCCCATCTTTGTAGATTCATATTGCAAAATATAAGCAACAGTAATTACTAATGGAATGCAGGGCAAATCTTTTATAGATCTTCACTGATCAATATCCTAGCAAGTATCTATGAAACTATAAACCTATAAGAGATTTAGAGGTATGCCACAGTCATTCCTCACAACTTGAGAAACTGCTAGAGGGCTGATGGCAGTCAGTGCAAACAATGAATTTTATTTCTCTGCTGTTTTTCTGTCAAAATGTCAGTTTTAATTTTTAATTTTTTTATTTACTAGTAAATGGTATGCATTCACAATGTTTTTCCTGGTTCTAACCTACAGGATAACATGGATCCATACTTTTATTGTTGCATTAAATAAGGAGATCTGCATAATGTCTTTTTGATAATAGAATAATATTGAACTTCATGTGCCTCTTCTCTGTTGTTGCTGTTGCTGCAGAATGAATTAGAGCTTTAAACCCACAACTTTGAACTCAGTACACCTAGGTTTTGAGTTTAGCTTTGCAGTTCTTGCCAATAAACTTATGGAGCAGTGTATCTTGTCTGAACAATCCTTTTATGTCCTTCACTTCATCATCACAATTTTATTTGTTACAGCCTCCAGACTTTTATAATGCCTATAGAGAGACAGACATATTGATTTTCATGTGTAATCACAAATGAATAGATTTACAGCCAGCAGCACAGTGTTTGCTGCTTCTTTTCCCTATTTTTTTTTTACTTAATGACAACCTGGGTTAATTTACAACATGAAGACTTACAGCAAAGTACATCAGTTCATGCTTGTGGCTAATTATACACTACCTGTCTTATACAAAAAAACCTATGACCAACTAATCACCTGCATTTGAAATATCACCTTTCAATATAAACATTTCCTTCAATTTGCATCTAATGACATTATCTCAGTGCATTTTGCTAGTCAAGTTATGGTCAAGATGAATGTTGCAGTGTCTAGTGTTAATGTGTTTATTAAATGGTTGTTTCTAGCAATTTTTGCCATTTGTAATAGTCATTGCAAGGATATTTAATAATTATCAACAAAGCTACTTTCTCATCGTGTGATTGCCTGTTACTGTTTGTGCTCTACTTTGCTATGGTTTGCAGTTTGTCGAATTATTGTTTCTTCTGTGACTGTTACTGGAGTCATACTTTCTGCAGCTGATGAGTTTAACATTTAATGCAGTCTGATAACCTGTCTGAAATATATGGATTACCTGTAAGAAGTGCTAGGAACCACTTTTAGCCACAACTTGTCACAAAAGCAGCAACAGTATACCATGTAGGGAACATGAAGGGAGACTGCTTTCTTTGCCTACACTGCAAGTTTAAGATCCTTCTGGGTGTGTTAGGAGAAGATGAGACTAAGACTGTAACTGTGAAGGTTAGACTGGGTCCTACTCTGCTTGTGGTAAGGATGAAGCTGCAAAGATGGCTCCTGATACATATGCAGGGGATACTGAGGTTGGAAGGCTAGAATACATGTGGGGAGGGAAGAGGAAAAATTAGCTTTCTTGATTGATAAGGGGTATTTGTTTATTTATTTATTTTACATTTGTTAACCAGTGGTGTCTGACTGAGCTGAAAAGGCCCCTTTTCAGCATAGGCCAGGGGAGAAAAACTCCACATAGAAAAATTACAGATACATTTAGATATATAGACATGATCCGTATACACACAGATTACTATAGACATGTTTTTACAGTGGTATGCAGTACATCAGCAGTTACAGTGGAGAGAACAAACAAAAAAATATTAATTTAAAAATAAAGGTAATTAACAGATTTGTGGTGTACAGCTGAAATTTGGAACATAGGTAGAATACATACATAGTACACAGGTACAGTACATACATTGTACATTAACCAGCATTTGTGAGTAAGAGTGAAAACTATTATCAAGTATTCTAGGTTTCAAATGTGTACCTTATCCGCTTTTACTAGCCTGGGGAGCAATCATGGCACTGCCAACTTTGCTTGACATGTTGCCTAATGAGGTTTTTAAAGGAGGCTTTGGACAATGTGTTTTGTATGCTAGTGGGGAGAGAGTACCATTTTTTAGCCACTGAACTACTATATAGTTTGTCTCCAAAGCTATTGTAGCTGTTGGTGACTTCTAGTAGTAGTTTGCTTGATGATCTAAGAGGCCTTTTGGCTGAGTGATGTACTAGGTTTCTGAGGCCAGGACACTTATTGGGGAGGTAATAGATAGAATGACAGAGGCAGAGCTGATTGTAGGTTAGAAGGTTGGGCAGTTCAAGCAAGTGGAGCTGTCTCAAAGTAGTACAGTAATGAGTTCTATATCAGCAATTTACAGCAAAGCGGGCAATTCTGTTATAGCAGGCTTCCATTTTGCTAGGTTCAGTTTTGTTGAGATTAGTCTGAATGGGAGATGCATAGAGTTGGGTGGATAGAAGTTGGGAGCGAGCAATGACTGATTTTGTGTTGTTGGTAAGAAATGGTTTGATACGGTAGAGTGATCCCAGTTTGGCATGTACTTTTTAATAGTTAAGTTGAGATGACTATCACATTTTAGGTGGGAGTCTATGGTTATTCCCAATAGCTTAGCCTGTGCCACTGGAGTGACTGGAGTAGCATTTGTGGAGTAGATAATAAATTGACTGTTATCAGTGTTTTTGTTAGAAATGGTTATAATCATAAGCTCAGTTTTCTTTGGATTGAGGATAAGTTGGGCTTTTGTAAGGTAGTTTTCAAAGTCAGCAAATGCTAGTTGAGTTGTTTGCAGGAGGGTGGGAATGTTTTGTGCAGCACAGATTAAAGTAGTACCATCTGCATATTGAATGATAGATGCATGCTGTGTGAAGGTATGGAGGTCATTTGTGAAGATTGTGAATAGTAGTGGTCCTAAGATAGAACCCTGTGGGACTCCTATAGTTATGGGCAGCTGGGGAGAGAGAGAATTTTCCCATTTCACAGCTTGGTACCCTGTCAGTTAAGTAGCTTTGGAACCAGGTAAGAGTGGAATTTGATAGGTGATATTGGTTTAGTTTGTTTAGCAGGATTTGGTGCAAGACTGTGTCAAATGCTTTGGACATATACAAAAATAAAAGAGTTGACACCTGCAGGCCTTCATTTTTGAGACAGTTTACTGTGTCTGCGAAGCAGATGAGGGCTGTAGTGGTACTATGGGCAGGTCTGAAACCATGCTGAGTAGGTGACAGGATGTTGCTGTCCAGAAGATATTTTAGGACCTGGGTATGGATGCATTTTTCTAGGATTTTGGCCAGGGGGGAGAATAAAGCAATGGGTCTGTAGTTATTAAGTTCAGTGGATGTCCACCGGGGTATAATGAGACTGAGAGTCTACTTTGGACGTTCTGAATGGAAAAGATGGGAAAGTTATTCTACATGTCTCTTTGAAGGAGGAGTTGACCTAAGGCATCACTGAACTTTTGCAGAGGAGTGATTTTTGCATTCCTGATGTGTTTGAGGGGCAAAGGTGAACTATGACAGGGTTCCTCTTTTTTGTTGGGATGTTATTGGCACTAGGTGCCTTTAAATGTATGTGAGAATATGAGATACTGAGGCTGCTGTGTATGGGGGTACATATGCTGCCTTTACCTAGAGTAAAGGGAATGGCTGCCAATCTTGACATTTATATGGGGACATGACACACTGGGAAGGCTTCTGTGTATGGGGGCACAGGTGCTGCCTTTACCTATTGTAAGGGGAATAGGTGCAGATCTTGACTTCTGAGCTCAGATGGTAATTGAACATCTGACAGGCAGAACATTATGACCTACAGACTGTGAACTCAGAGCCTGAGTACAAAGTTCAGAAGTTCACAAACACAGTAATCATTAGTATAAGTGTTGCTTAGATTATTTAGCTGTCACATCCAAAGACAGGTATGATCTTGTAGGAGTATTTATTTTTTTCTTTGAAATGCATAAGAAATCAATAAGAGTCTAAGAAAATTCAGAATCATGGAGGATCCTTGGCACTTGAACTCTTTTGTTCTTTCACAACCTTTCTCAGTATTTATTGACATTTGCAACATAATGGATTGTTATTAACATAGATTAATTACTTTATATTATAGGTTTTGTGCTGGCTCAGTAAAAAAATAGCTGCTTACCTTCAAATCTCTGTTCCAGAACAAAGACACCTACCTATAGCAGGTATTCAGTGGTGCTGAAGACCCTGGAGAGGAAAAGGATGCTCATATCCCCAGTGTACTGCAACAAATGGCACATGCCCCAGAGCTACAGTACATCAGTGATAAAAACAGATATTGCTTTTGATATATAATTACAAATTAATAATTTTACAGCCGAAAGCAATTATCAGTAGGTAGACACAGCTTGTTCTGCTGACTTATGCATCTTGAGTAAGTGAGATACTGCCAAGCCCTGACTCCTCTTGTACACCCATGCATAGATTTTTCACTATGCATGCACAGGTGGCTGCAGACATAAGCAGTACACCGCTTACATCTGCCTTGGGGATGGTTCCAGTGATCAGCCTCTCAACTATAAGATGCATAGAGGTTTGCTTGATGGTGGAAAAGCTAATGGTTTGCAGAGGGTGGACGAAAAATAAGGCAATTTCTTCTTTGTATGAGTTTTATGCTGCAACTACACATTATTGAGAGAATGTCAATGTGGGCTTGAAGCTGCCCCTATCTTATTTCCATGATTTAACAAGTACCCTGCAATTACATATTGTTTACAATATTGAAAGAGAAATTTCTTTAACACAGGTCTTCCATTGGTATTAATTTTTAATATGATCAAGAAGTATGTACGTATGTATATATCATATAAATAAGTGGATACTTCACCTGTTATTCAGACAATATTCTAGCAGATGCAGCGGTTGTTTCATAACAGAAAATAATGCAATTTATTCAAAATACAAGTTTAAGACAAGCTTGACTTTAATGAACTGATCATTTAGTTCTCAAAAATCAACAAAAGACATTATTACTAATCAAATAAGCAGCTTGTAATATAAGCATGTACTGACAGAGAGAAATAGAAAAATGGCTCTCACCAAGTTCTTCATGAAAGGCCAGAACTTCTATATCTTCAGGCCTAGTGTATGTACATACAAAGAATCTTTTTTCACACTTGTCAGATTGACTAGCCATAAGCAATGTTCTTATTAAGATAATAGGGTTAAATCTTTTATTATATACACAAATTCCCAACATTCTTGAAAACAAATCTGTATTTTGTATTCCTTTCATTTTACTCACATTCTGCGTGCTCCACTTGGGGGTTTGCTTTCAATGTATAAGCAGATGAGTTGGGACTTAAATTCTCCTGCACTGCTTCTCTTTCTACTCAAGTTAGTTCTCAGTTTTTCTTTCATTTTTAAATATGACTTTTCAGAGTTTGCTATGACTTTTTCCCTTACGTTATATAATCCAAGCATTACAATAAACAGTTTAAGAAATATATTAGATTTCTTGTAGAATAGTGCTATCTACCCTGCTGAACAGATAGACTAAGGGAGTCAATAAGCTCCATGTAGGCTTCGTGCAGAATTTATATGGAGTGCACATGTTAGTGCAATGGTGCGAGGTGCGCATCAATGCACAATGCATATCTGAGGTGCAGTGCACCTCAGCTAGGTTTTGTGGCTCACACTGTTGCTGGCTGCAAAATCTTGTAAGCAAATGTGGATAGCAATTCCATGTAAAGGAGAGCACCTATGATGTGCAGGTTTGCCTGAAATGCCACAATGCTCACTAGGGCTTTACAAACACCCATTCTCTTAGTGCAACACATCTGCACAGAGACCAACTTAATGAGAGGACAAATAACCAGTAAGAGAGACATAGATGACATAGATGTCACATAGGAATGTCTTAGAATGTAACACTCTCAATCTGTTAGAGCAAAAAGTGTGGCCAAAGCCATACAAATCGGGGGGAGGGGCAGAAATAGGGACAGATGTTTAATATTGCACTTCCAAACGTAGGAAGAATATATAGGTTGTACATTAGCATGAAAGTTCTGAACAGCATGAAGTTTGAAACTCAAATGTCAGTCATCAGATTCTCACTGCACTCTGCAATGATATGCCAACGACTTGCCAGGAAAATAATGTTATGAGGAAAAGATGACAAATATGAGGCAAAAACTGGGCATTCTGCACAGATCAGGACAGTTGAGAGGTATGCACTTAAATGTACGTAATATTAACTTACATCAGTCTAGAGATCATCCCAGTGATACGGCAGAAAGCCACATTTTTCATAAGGAAAACATCTGGACATCCTGGGAATATCTGGACAGTTGAGAGGTATGAAAATGAAGTATATGGTCCAAACATAGTACAGGACAGTGTACCTACAGTGCAGAGTATTGTGATATCCTATTCCTGGCATTCTGTACTGAAGCTGTGTTAATGATCTCTAACAGGACATGGGACTGCCATGTAAAATGTGTATTGAATAGGGGCATACAGATGAATTGTAGGAATGACCACAGGGGAAAAGTAGAGGTGAAACTCCCACATGTACAGCAGAGGAGGGCATGTCAATGGAATATGGTTGCAGTAGTAACAGCAAGCACATATCTATATGGTACAGTATGGAGTGTACAGTGAAAATGTGTTGTCTGTGGCTGTCACACAAGGTGATATAACAATGGGGGGATGTGTGTGTAAGATAAACATCCTGACATGAATAATGCAGAGAACATCTATCAGGCATCTGACATACAACTGGGATAGGGTGCATATTGGGAAGCTGTGCAAATTGTTATACCTGAATATAAGTGTACTCTCAGCAGAGGTCTCCAGCAAGGTGGCCACAGATAAAGGATCATGGCAGTCATTACAAGAACCAACCACAATCAGGGGCAATATCATAATAATATCATCACTAATGCCATGCCTGTGACATAACATGTGTTATATGGAGTGATAACAGATGAGCCTGTAAACACACACACACACATTTGACAACTATTATGATACATCCACACTCTATGAGGGTAATAATGCACACTGTTCTGGTACCATAATATCTGCAGGAGGTGTTAGGAGGGACACTGCTATACTTGTATAAGACAGTATGGTCAATACAGACTAGTTGTGTTGTGGGCATGACATATCTATGGCACAATCCACACTGTCATGAATGACATACATGCTATCAATGTTATCAAACATCTATGTATGCAGTGTGTGTGCATAAGCTGAACAGGTAACACACATACATCTGGTGTAACAACTCTCTAAGGCCAAGAACACTACATCAATGGGCCCAGACAATATCATAGGTTGTATTCTAAATAGCATGAAATTTGACCTATCATGCCCTCTGGAATTGCTATTTCACTGTAGCTTCCAGACATGCTTCATGCCTCATGAAAGGAGAACAGCAACTGTTATCTGTCTGTACAAAAGTGGGCCATCTACAGACCCTGGAAACTATAGAACTATAAGTCTCACTAGTGTTATATGTAAAGACATGGAAAGAGTTAGCATAGAAATGATCAATAGTGATATAGTAAATTTACAGACACTGGACCTGACCCAGTTTGTTTCTTCAAGGGCAGGGCATGCCTACTCAACCTGGTGGACTTCTTTCAAAAGGTCAACAAAGTGATGGGTGAGGGCAAAAATGGTTCACAATGCCTACACTGACATGGCCAAGGCATTTGACACAATACCCTGCAAAGGCATTGTTGATAAACTCAAGAGGTTAGGTAAAAACCTGTATGTCACCAATAAATAGCCAACTGGCTTACAGACAGTACCCAGGATGTTAGAATTGGGGAGTCTAACTCTACAAAGAGGCCAGTCACAAGTGGAGTCCCTCAGGGATCTGTTCTTGGACTGCTCTTTTTTGGCATTTACTTCTCTGAAGTCAAGGTCAATGTCAATGGTCTCTGGAAGACTAAATTCGCAGATGATTGCAAATTAGGAACTGTCATTGAATCTCACACTGAAATAAATGCTCTCCAGGAAGGGTTGACACAGCCAAGCAACTGGCGTCAGAGTCATGGATTAAAACTAAATGCCAAGAAATGCATAATAATATCCTTCAGGAAGTCATCCACTGCTGTTAACTATCATATTGACAACACACCCCTTAGAGCTGACCCAGTAGTCAGGGACTTAGGAACACACATACAGAGTAATCTAGGGTTTGATCATCATGTGTCTAGAGTAGTGAGGAAATCATTCTGTGCAGCGCTACTTATATATATAAAAAAAGGTATGGCATCTAAGTCCAAGGAAGTCATTGATATTTGACATTCATCAGACCTATCACTGAACACAATACCCCCTTAGGTATGTACCTAACTAGGCATATCCAATGATTGGAACATCCACAAAAGTTCCTCACTAAAGGAATACAGGGCATATGTAAAATGTCCAATGCAAACTGCCTCATGGCCCTATCCCTGTATTATGTCTCCTGCAGGCTTTTGAGGGGAGATCTATGCCTGACATACAGGGTATTGTCAGATCCCAGTCTGATGGACCTCCTACATATCCACAAAACAAACAGCACCAGAATTACCCATTCTAAAAACTTAAACCTTGTCTGTGATATAAATATCACCTTCTGGAGAGACTGGTATGTATCCCATAGACTATTCAGTCTCTGGAGCAGGCTCCCCATCTGTGTGAAGCAGAGGTCCTCCCTGACCCAATTCAAGTGTAACTTGGACAATTGGATGGGGAACAAGAAATTCATCCCCAGTTTGCCACCTATGGTTCTAATGGACACAGACAACCTGTAAATGGTCCATCTCCAAGGCTCCTGCTTGTAAATGTTTCCTCTCCCAAGCCCCTTCTTACACTTATCAAGGGTATCAGAACTTGTCAGAGGTTTGGAATGCATGGCTAGGCTTAAAAAGGCCGTTGTGATAGCTTAGTAAACACCTATGAACCTATGAACCTCTTGGTCTTCCACACCATCAGACAGTCGTGTATATTCTCCAGAAAGAATACCTAGGTATGACCACTAAGCTGTGTGACAGCACACTGTGATAAAGGTGGTACACTTCATTTACACATTACTGGAGGATGTGTAGGCAGATACATGAAGAGGGATGCATTGTACACAGTTATTGGTGTAATGAAGGCTTGGAACCATGAAGTTATTATTGCCTCTGATTTGCATGTCCTTCACATATCTAGTAGTTATGTTACATTAAGGGAGTAGTCAGCACTGTGACTACATGTTGGTGGATGTACCACTTACCCTTTACCCCAGGACACAGGCCACATACTTATTGGTCTGATTATAAGGTGTGATGTCCACATTATACTTGGGTGGTGTGTCTGTTTCCTGATTCAGCAAATCCCTCCATGTGTCTTGTCAATGCAGGTGTTGTCACGGCTGTGGCAGCAGTCTCTGGAATGTGTTAATACTGTCTGTATTATACTAATATCACAGCTGTAGTCAATGATTGCCCACAAGCTGTAGTTCTTCGGGCAGCTGTTTGGACACAGCATGTGTATGTCATCTGTGATGTCCATCATTTAACTAATGAGCAGGAAAGGGCTTGGCAGACACTCCTAATGTACTGACCTGATCACTGGGCCTGAGGTATATGTCACATCACATATTTCAGCATAGTGAGATGCCACATATGTCATACACTGGTTTACCCATTTGATGACATAGGTGTTCATGGCCACATATGACAGAGGTGATTGAGTACCTCAGTGTGGATTTTTGTCAAATGCCTTGACCTGTTCAAGTTACACAAAATGATACTGTCCCTATCAACCTTCCTTCAGGAAATGCCATCAACTATAACCCCCCCCCCCCCACGATCACTAAGGAACAGGTCCTTAATGGTCTCTGTAAGACAAAGAACAGTGCATCATTTGGCCCAGACAGTATCCCAGGATGCCTTCTAAATAGCATAAAACATGACCTATCAGGGCCTTTGGAGTTGCTATTTAACTGTAGCCTTCAAACAGCCTTCAAACCTCATGAATGGAGAACAGCAGCAGTTATCTCTCTGCACAAAGGTGTGCCATATACAGATTCTGGAAACTACAGACCCATAAGTATCACTAGTCTTATATGTAAAGCCATGGAAAGAATTATCATGGAAAAGATCAGCAGAGATATAGTAAACATTCAGACACTAGACCCAAACCAATTTGGTTTCATCAAGGGCAGATCATGCCTACTCAACCTGGTGGACTTCTTTGAGAAGGTAACCAAAGCTATGGATGAGGGAAGAATGGTTCACAGTGTCTACCTTGGCCTTGCCAAGGCATTTGACACAATACTCCACTCGGCATTGTTGACAAACTCAAGAGGTTAGGTGCAAACTCATATGTCACCTGGTGGATAGCCAACTGGCTCCCAGTCAGGACTCAGGAAGTTAGAATTGTGAAGTCCACCCCTACAAAGAGGCTAGTCACAAGTGGAGTCCCTCAGGAATCAGTCCTTGGACTGCCCCTTTTTGGAATTTACTTCTCTGAAGTCAAGGCCAAGGTAAGTGGTCTCTGTTTGACAAAATTTGCAGATGATTGCAAATTAGGAAATGCCATTGAATCACACACTGACACAAATGTTCTTCAGGAGGGGCTGACACAGACAAACAACTGGTGTCAGAGCCATGACTAAAGCTAAATGCCAAGAAATGCATAACAGTATCCTTTGAGAAGTCATCCAGCCCTGGTAACTATCATATTGGCTAAACAACCCTTAGAGTTGACCCAGTAGTCAGGGACGTAGGGACACACATAGTAATCTGGCCTTTGACCATCACATGTCTACAGTAGTGAGGAAATTATTCTGTGTTGTGCAACATATAGACAAATGTATGGCATCTAAGTCCAAGGAAGTCATTGTTCCACTGTATATGGCATTCATCAGACCTATCATTGAGTACAATGTCCCTTTTGGTATGTACCTAACCAGTCATATCCAACAACTGGAACATGCACAGTGGTTCCTCACTAAAAGAATACAGGGCATAAGTAAAATGTCTGATGCAGGCTGCCTCAAGGGCCTATCCCTGTATTCTGTATTTGACAGGCTTTTGTGGGGAGATTTTTGCCTGGCATACAGAGCTTTGTCAGACCCCACTCTGATGGACCTCCTGCATATCCACAAAACAAACAGCACCAGAATTGCCTGTTCTGAAAACGTAAACCTTGCTTGTGATATAAATAGGACCTACTGGAGAGACAGGTATGTATCCCAGAGACTACACCATCTATGGAACAGGCTCCCCATCCATGTGAAACAGAGTTCCTCCCTAACCCAATTCAAGTGCAGCTTGAACAATCAGATGGAGACAGGAAATTCATCCCTGGTTTGGCACCTATGTCTCTGATGGGCATAGGCAACCTGTAAGTTGTTTATCTCCCGGGCCCCTGCTTGTACATGTTTCATCTCTCAACCCCCCTGCTTACACTTATCAAGGGTATCAGAACTTGTCAGAGATTTGGGATGCATGGATAGGCTTAAAAAGGCCCTTGTGGTCATTAGCTTTATAAACAGATGTAAACCTTTGAATCTATGAACCTATGTTGCCATCATACATGCCCTCATTGAACTCTTTGAGTACATCTATCAAATGTAACAGGCCTGAAATAGCAGTAACAACTCACACAGGTATATTGCATACACATAGAATAATACAAGTGCACATGTAGAACAGGTTCATGATGACAAGTTGCTCTACCTCATAATCTAGGAGTGTCAGTATGTCCCTATACATGCATGCATCAGGTGCTGTCCCCCCAACGCAGGCAGATGCATGTTGATGTACACCCTTGTATGGGAACATAGTCCATGTGGAGGGTGTGTTGAACTGTGTATTCAACCATATCAGGAAGATGGATGTGCTGAATCATGCCATAGCTGATTGGTGATGTTGTCACAGCACATGGATTCCATGTGATAGGCCTAGATGAAGGTAAGACAGTAAATACTGCCTATTGTGATCTGGCCTAGGCTTTTGACATAATCACACATGCAGGTATCATTGAGGAAACCCCCAAGCTGGGGATTAAACCTTATGTCAGTTGATGGTTAACCAACTGGCTCACTGACAGGACACATCATGTGATGGTGAATCAACGTGTACCAGTAGAGCTGTCACCATTGTCAAACCCAATGGATCTGTGCTTGGCCATTCACTATTCAAACTGTATTTCTTTACAGTTCAGGCTAAAGTATATGGTCTTTGGCTTACCAAGTTTGCTGATTATTGCATATTGTGTGCAGTCATTGAGTCCACCAATGGTGATAACATCCTACAGGAGGAGTTAAGACACACAACTGAATGGTGACAAAGATACATGATGTACAAATAAATGCAGAAATGTGTGTTTGTAATGTTGTCCATTTGAAAAGTGGAGTTCCTTGTTAATTACAGCATTGACAACAGAAACACAGTGATGCAAACACTGGGAAAACATTTAAATAGCCAGTCTGAACTTTTTTTTTCTCAATTGTTTTTACTGAAAATTTTAACAACAAAACATAATATATGATAACAGAAATATTATAAAACAAATATACATATCTAAAAGAACAATAATAAACCACAACTAAAATAACTATTTACAACGGTGTCTACTATAAAACAAAGCTTTTTAAACATAAAAAGAAATATGATAAGAGCGGTTGTTAGTTAATTATTAAAGTCTGTTTATCCAGCAGTTCTTTGAATTTCAACCACCTATTATATGAAGAGGTGATTCTAGATGTTCTTGTCTTGATTGTGATAAGTTTAGGATGACAGACTTCTGTTGCCATGTGTACAAATTCCTTCATAGTAGGAGTAGTCTGATTCTTCCTGTTCTTTTTTTGCTAATGTTAAGACACTCCATAAAATAGGTTATTATATTTTCATGACACAGGTGGGAATAGGTGTATTAAATAAAATAAGAGATTTGGTCAGCATACATTTATCATTAAAACAGACTGTAAAAGAGAATTCATATTATTGCAATATGTTTTGTTTTATCTAATTATACAACATATGCTGCCAGTCGGCTTTAACATTTAGTTTACATCTCTAGAATCCTATGTCTTTATTATACATCAATTCAACTTTATGTGGTGTGATAAAGGTTCTATGTAAGAACTTCCAAGATAATATCTTCCAACTAATGTGATGAAGTAATTTGTTTTGAAGACTGGATTTTTTTTATCATATTCACTTGGGGAGTTATTCGCTTCACCCTCATGATTAAACCACACCAAACGTGTGTAAATCTTCAATATACCACACAACACCATCAATTATTGCTTAAATCAAATAATCCAAATAGCTTTTTCTGTGACATACTGTTGATTTCTTAAGTACCTTATACAGTTTAGATAGAAATCCCTTTCCAATTATATTCTCATGCATTAGAAAAATGAGTAAATCAATGAATGTGGGGAAAACATTTTTAACAATTGGTTGCATCAGATTAATCTTATCTTCAACAAATTGTTTACAGTTTTGAATTTCTAACTACGTATTCTGACTTAACTCAGACTTATTAGTGATATGGTCAACATTTTGTAACTTCACATTGTCTAGTAATTGATACCAGTATAACAGGTTTTTGTCTTTAAATCCAGTCATTGTTGTTAAATTAAATGTATCAATCCTATTTTGAGTATAGGCAATTGGAAATCAAAAGAAAAGATATGCTTTGTATTCAGGGTTCTTGAAAATAATTTTTTTAAATGTGATAGTTATCGCATTAATATCATCAATATTAACTGGTTTGTTTTTGTTTTCTATAAAATAGTCTTTTACTAACGAATGAAATTCATTAGTAGCTATTTTAGTATAATATGATTTTGTTAAATTATTGGATTTACACCAAATACCTCCCTGAATATCTTTCCATTTGGCTTTTAAATTGTTATTTAACCAAGAAATTATTGTCTTAACAATTGAGGATAAGGAATATAATTCTAAATCTGGATAACCAATATCACCCGATGTCTGGTCTCTAATGTGATAGTTTAAAGCCAATCTAGGCTTATTAGGAAACCATAAAAATCTGATAAATAAAGAATGATGCTCTTTTATATATTTTTTTCGGAGTGGGGGTGATAAAGATTGCATTATATATACAATTTTAGGAATGATAATCATTGTAATTAAGGCAAGTCTCTCTTTCATAGTGAAAAGAAAAAAAAATCCATTTATTAAGAGTTTGTTTTATGGAAATTAATTTATTATTATAATTAAGGGTTGTTATATCATTAATATTGTCAATCAAGATTATCCCTTAGTAAGTGATTTTACCATCTATCACAATGCTTTTATGTCATTTCTTATCTATTTTATTATTATAATATTCTTTTTCTCCTTAAAACTGAGTTCCAGTTTCTTCTGGAATATTTCTATTGCTTGGAATACTGTAATAGGAGAAGATTTGCAAACAGGCAAAGTTAATAGGGTATCACTTGCAAATAATTGTATTTTGAGGACTAAATCATTATTTATTAGTATGCCAGTTATGTTTTTATTTGATCCTATATAATTTGCAAAAGGTTCTATAACTAGAGCAAAATGCAATGGGGCAAGGGGCATCCCTGTTTAGTACCTTTAGTAATCATGTTTGATTGGGAAGTATATGAGCCTATCTTAATGTATGCACAGGAGTTTTCATAAAGATGTTTGATTAATTGTAAGAAATTGTTTGAAAAATTATATTCCTCCAGTACTAATAGTAAGTGCTCCCAATTAACTGAATCAAATGCACTATTAATAAGTTCATAAGAGGTTACTAGTCTATTGGCCATAGAGACTTAAGCCTAGCCATGTTATACCCTTGTTCCCTTATTAACCAAGTTGCATGGTATATATTTGTAGTATGAGTCTAAGATCAGCACCAACTACCGTTATCCAAGATGGACATAGGTGACACCCATGGAGTAAATTTACAGTCTCCCATTGTTGTCTATGTTATGCTTAAATAGGATCATTGATATACTCTGTTTTGCATGAATTGGAAATTTGTTCCAGATGAGTGGCAATCTCTGGAAGACATATCTATATCTGTAGCATCCAAATACACTGACTGAGGTATGGCTCCAGTTCAAAGAAAAAGGTAAAAAAGCAATGAAAAATTCTTCAGTAGCAGTACTGGTTTATTACAAAGAGACACAAGCGCTTTCACCAATGCTTCATCAGGTGTACTCAATCAGATAATAACCACACCTTATATAGTAAAATCTATTGACATCACATAGCATGCAGTATAGTATTTAAAAAGACACACATACAAAAACACTTGTTAAAAACATATCAATATACATAAAGTGTATAATATAAAATATAAATACATATGTATGTTCACAAAAATATTGTAAGATGCATAGGATAAAAATAATAATAAAAACACCTCATCTCTTCAGACCCCTTTTTAAAAGAACTGGTCTGATAGGTAGACTTTCATTTAACCCATGTCCAAAATTGGCCCTTAGCATAACAATCCATCTGGCCTCTATCTCCTCAGTTCTTAATCTAACATCACCCCCTCTGATATTCTCAGATGTTGTGGAAAGAACCTGAAATTTAAAAATGTGATTGTTACCTGTTCTACTGACATGTTTGGCTAGGGCATTAAAAATAGTACCCTTTTAATATGATAGACATGCTCTTTTATCCTTTCCCTCAGGGCTCGGTCAGTCTTACCTACATAGAAACAACTACAGGTTTCAAGAGACTGCCAGGTATACCACGTGCATAGTACTGCAGGTGGACAATACTCTGATATCAAAAGTTCTACCTGTATCTGGATGTTTAAAAAACTTGCTTTCATTTATATAAACACATTGAGCACATTTGCCACAGGGCTCTGTGCCATTCTTATCATTCTTTGTAGAACTAGACCTGGGGGTGCATAATCTCCTTTTCAAATTTCTATAATTCCTAAATGTAAATTGTGGTCTCAAGCCTACTACCTCTGCTATTTCAGGGTCTGATGTTAAAATATTCCAATGCTTGTTAAATATTTCAGTGTACATACTAACATTTTTGGAATAAGGAATGCTAATTCTTAATTGAGTGTCATATTTCCTAGGACTTCTGACATACCCTTCCGAAAAATAAGGTCTGGCTTTGGTATATCTAAACTGTCTAACGTTGTTCTCATTTTTAGCCACCATTTCTTCACTATAACCTCTCTGTGACAGTTCTAAACTGGTAGCACTCATTCTCATCTCATATTCTTCTGTGTTGGCACTCAGTCTGGACGCTCTTAAAAACTGATTTTGTACAACATTATTAAATATGTAGTTAGGGTGCATACTGTCCCTAGAGAGTATACCATTCACCCAGCACTCTTTCCTGTACATTTTACTATTAATTCTCTTTTCTGAGTCTCTAAATACGGACACATCTAAAAAACTAATCTTTGAATCTGAATAATCAATGGTAAATTTCAAAAATTGAGTCGAATTATTAATAAAGTTTAGAAATTCTAATAAACATGATGTTGTGCCTCTCCATAAAATGAAGCAGTCATCCACAAATTTCCTATAGAAATATATATAATTTTTATAGGGCCCATCCAATATATATTTCATCACCCATGTCACCATCACAGCATTGGCATAACTGTTGGAGCAAGAGCTCCCCATGGCTACACCATTTTTCTGCCAATACACTTGGTCTTGAAACACAAACAAGTTATTGCACAAAACTAACCTCATCAACTCCAACAGTAACAATTTCTCATCACCATTGTAAGTTCCTTTTTTCACTATAAACTCTTCTAAAAAATCAATACCTATAGTATTTGGAATGACCGTGAATAATGGCACGACATCAAGTGTGACCAACAATAGACCATCACATGTGGATAGTGAGTTAATACTTTCATATAAGTCATGCAAAAAATGTTCAGTGTCTCTTAAAACATGTACAGATGAGTCAACAATAGGTCTCAATTTCTTCTCTAAGTATATAGAAATACTCTCAGTGCACCAACCTCTCCCTGAAACTATTTGCCTCATAGGTGGTGCCTTTATGTTTTTATGTAGCTTGGGAAGCCCTTGTATAACAGGTAAAACAGGTTTGGTCACCAGAAAATATTTAACTAATTCTTTGTCAATAAGGCCTATTCTTTCCAAGTACTTAATATGTTCTGAAACTGAAGTGATAACAAAGCCCACATGCAATGAATCAACCTTAGCATAATATTCTCCATCACATAACATATCATGCATCAATGAAAAATATTGATCTCTATCTAAAACTACTATCCTGCCTCCCTTGTCGGCAGGTCTAATGACAATGTTTACATTATTTTCTAAATTCCTTAAAGCCTGGAATTCACTTGCACTTAAATTATTTCTAGCAGCATTATAACTGTTGTAATTATAGTAAACATTGTATACATCAGTAATGCAAACTTGTTCAAAGGCATTAACTAAAGAATTAAGCTTAGGAACAAAGGTGCTTGGTTTCTTAAACACAAATTCACTGTCATGTGCATCAGTTTTAAACATATGTCTTAATGTTAAATTCCTTGTGAACTTCTTTATATCAAAAACAATATCAGTCAATGACATATTTCTAGATGGTATAAAGGACAAGCCTTTCTTTAAAACATGCATTTCTTCTTGAGTCAATATATGCTTAGACAAATTGAATACTAAAGTCTTACTTTCGAGAAGGTTTTCTTCACATTCTGCAGACTGTTTGTGTCTTCCTGCAGTTTCCTTTTGTAACGAGTTGTACTCCTTCCTCTGCCCATGTGCTGTTCTCGACCCACATATGTCCCTTGCCGAGTTATCGAGTTGTCCCTCACAGGCAAAGGAAAATTTAGGCCAAAACAAACATCTTCTTTGGTGGAGTTTGCTTTCTTTACTTCATTTTCTTCTAATGACTGTGAATCAGCTCTGTGTACTTGAGCAGTTATCTGCAATGTTTTCTGTTTAGTTCCTGCTACATTGGAACTTA
This sequence comes from Protopterus annectens, assembly GCF_019279795.1. Taxonomy (NCBI): domain Eukaryota; kingdom Metazoa; phylum Chordata; order Ceratodontiformes; family Protopteridae; genus Protopterus; species Protopterus annectens. The sequence goes on from NC_056737.1 coordinate 1,870,988,671, forward strand.
TAGGAAAAACCTCATTGGGTGAAGAAACCAAGTTGTTGGCTATGGAAGTACTCTTGGGCCCACTATTTTCTCCCCCTCCATTACCAACATGGTCTCTACACAAACTGCTGTTGTTAACATTGTTATTAACTGCTTTCAAAGGAACATTCTGTGATACTACATCAGTCATAGACATATTACCTTGCACAACAGCGGCCTCTCGTGGCCAAGAGAAGATATGACCAGCTGAAAAATCTTTCCTGTCTCTCTGAAGCTTCTGCATTTTAGTCTGTAAAAGCTTACACTTGTAGGCAAGTACATTGTCTGTGGAATCATTTATCACCTTGTGAAACAATTCCCCATGATATTTGCCACACAACTTGGAGTACTTTTCTTTGATAACATCAGATAAAATCAATTCACATCTCTGAGCTGCTGTACATAGAAGCTTCAAGTAGCCCAGACTAGTAGTTAGTTCAGTCTCTGCCATTCACTTAATAATTCATCATCACATTCAACCTGGGCCGGCATTTTAAGAATTCTCAGCCCTCTAGGTATAACTTTGTCTTTTAAACAAACCTCTAGATGGAATCTCTCGTACTGGACCCGGGCAAGTTTACATAACTCTCTCTCTAGGTCAAGTACTTCTGCTCTTAGGGTTAAAAAATCAAAAACCAAACCTTTTTCTCTTTCATCTTCACTGGAAGTTAAAGCAAAATCTTCATTAAGCAATGGATTCATGACATCTCTAACTTTCGTTAGAAACATATCCACATGTTCTGCTTCAAATGGTTTGCAAGCATTCGCTCCCACTGTAAACGACTGACAAGCCTTCGCTCCTGGTTCATAGTCAAGTTCAATCACATCAATCTGGTCTAAGCTCTGAGCCATCAAGCCTGTATCGGTTGGCATAAAATGTAAAATAAAAAAACAAGAAGCAGAAATCCACACCAAACAGGAACCCCAGTGACACCAACGAATACGTATCTAAATACACTGACTGAGGTATGGTTCAAAGAAAAAGGTAAAAAAGCAATGAAAAATTCTTCAGTAGCAGTACTGGTTTATTACAAAGAGACAAGCGCTTTCACCAATGCTTCATCAGGTGTACTCAATCAGATAATAACCACACCTTATATAGTAAAATCTATTGACATCACATAGCATGCAGTATAGTATTTAAAAAGACACACATACAAAAACACTTGTTAAAAACATATCAATATACATAAAGTGTATAATATAAAATATAAATACATATGTATGTTCACAAAAATATTGTAAGATGCATAAAATAAAAATAAAAATAAAATAAAAATAATAATAAAAACACCTCATCTCTTCAGACCCCTTTTTAAAAGAACTGGTCTGATAGGTAGACTTTCATTTAACCCATGTCCAAAATTGGCCCTTAGCATAACAATCCATCTAGCCTCTATCTCCTCAGTTCTTAATCTAACATCACCCCCTCTGATATTCTCAGATGTTGTGGAAAGAACCTGAAATTTAAAAATGTGATTGTTACCTGTTCTACTGACATGTTTGGCTAGGGCATTAAAAATAGTACCCTTTTTAATATGATAGACATGCTCTTTTATCCTTTCCCTCAGGACTCGGTCAGTCTTATCTACATAGAAACAACTGCAGGTTTCGCAGACTGCCAGGTATACCACGTGCATAGTACTGCAGGTGGACAATACTCTGATATCAAAAGTTCTACCTGTATCTGGATGTTTAAAAAACTTGCTTTCATTTATATGAACACATTAAGCACATTTGCCACAGGGCTCTGTGCCATTCCTAGAGTGAATGAATCGTGTACTATTTGGCTTGTAGATGTGCAGCATTTTCATTAGGTCAGAATCTGAGACTGCTCTGTAGGCCAGACACAAGTCACCTCTCAGCAGCCCATAAGATACAGAGTACAGTGACAGGGTCTTCAGTCTGTCCATATTGGTCATGTGTTGAAGGGCCTGAATTTTCTTGGTGAGAAACATCTGAGGTCACTCCATCTGCTGCAGCTGTTTGGTGAGTTACATACAGAAGGAGCATTGTATTCCATTAGTGATCTGAGGTATGAGTACAGTACAACATCCTTAGCTCTGAATGTGATGCCCTTACCTATGAGATGTGCAACATATAAGGCATTCCTTACTACTGTGGATACATGGTGATTGAAGTTAAGATTTTTATCACCTGTGTTCCCAAATCTCTCACCACAGGGTTTGAGCTAAGATGGTACTGTTATCCTTGCAATTTGCAGGGACTTCCCCTTAGCCAAAAAGGATGATAATGCATTTTTTTTAGTTTAGTTTAGTGTAAGTCCGTAGTTTTGGCACCAATCATTTGTCTGTGTAAGCCCTTTTTGTAGTATGTCAACACCATTGGGGACTCAATGATTGCACCCAGTTTGCAGTCATTGGCAAACATGGTAAGCCAATGGCCATCTATTTTCACCTGGACTTCTGAGAAATAGATTCCAAACAGTAATGGGCCCAGCACATATCCTTGTGGTACCCACTGGTAACTGGTCTACTGGGAGAGGTGGAATCCCCAACTTTGACTCTATGTGTTGTGTCAGTGAGAAGGTTGGCTACCCGTCTAGTGACACATGGGTTAATTCCCAGCTAGGTGAGTTTCTCAATGATGCCTGAGTGGGGGATTGTGTCAAACATTTTGGCTAAGTCAAGATAGGCAATATGTTCTGTTTTGTCTTCATCCAGGGCTTTGGTGACATTCTCAAAGAAGTCCACCAGATTTAATAAGCATGATGTACCCCTAACAAAGCCAAACTGGGTCAGGTCAAGAGTTTGATGGTCACCTATGTCTTTGCTGATAAGGTCCATGATGATTCTTTCCATGGTCTTGCAGATAAGGCTGGTTGGGCTAATGGGTCTATAGTTCCCAGAGTGGGTTTATGGACCCCCCTCGTTGTGCAAGAGAATTACTGTTGCTGTTTACCATTATGTTGGGACAAAGCCAGTACAGCATGTGATTGAAGACAGCACCAAGTGATTCTGCTAGGTCCTGTTTTATACCATTTAGTAGGCAGCCTAGGATGTTATCCAGTCCCACAGAGGCTGTGTTTTTGGCCATGGAGAGTCCACTTATGACCTGCTCTTTGGAGATACTTGGTAGAGGACTGGTGACAGGTATGCTTTGGGGTATGTCTGGTGGGGACGGGGGAGGGAGTCTGCACCACATCTGTCTGCTAGCAGGTTGGAAATGTCCTCATGGTCAGTATGAGTGGTACCGTCTGCTACTAGTTTGTCACAAAGCTGGGCCTTCCCTTTTAGTTTTCTGATATAACTAAATAATGCCTTGCAATTATTCATAGCTAAGGATGCTATTTTAGCTTTTTAATTGGCTTTAGTGGACTTTGCAAGATATCTAATTAGCTTGCTCAAGCTGTGAAGGGTTTCCTTCCTCTGCTGAGTCAGTTCCCTCTTGTTCTTAGACATTAGTTTCTTCCTCTTGTTGTATAACCTATTAATGCTTGATGTGTACCAGTGTAGCTTGTTTTTATGTGAGGACCTTGTTTAGATCTGCTCAGGTTCAGTCGAGTCTATACATTTGTATAGGTGTTTATACAGGGCACTTATGTACACTTCTGTATAAGATTCATTTTTAACAGTGGTAGCAAGGGATTTGAAACTATTTATGCCATTGCTTAGGAGGCTATAGCTTGCCTTGGAGATTTTTTTTATTCTTTTTGCTCTTGAGGGGGGGTCAGGTATGATTATTACTTTCGAACAAAACTTATTTATGATCAAAACTTACCAGGAAGGGCAACACACAGGGGGTAGTGCACAGACCCCTTTTGTTGGTGAGCACTAAGTCTAAGACACTTGCAACCCTTGTGGGGGTGCATATTATCTGTTTCAGAACATTTGTATCAACAAGGTCTAGGAACCTTGGGGTGAGCCTGTCTGTGCTCATATATGACTCTTAATCGATGGAAGGATAGTTGGAATCACTTATGTCCAAGGTGTTTGGCTGTATAGTGAGTGACTCAAGTAGGTCCAGATAGGCAGAGTGGTTCTCGTGGTTCATGGTGAGGAACCTATGATATGGAAGGGGGGTTTGCCTATAGTTAGTCGGACTTGGAGTAGCTCTAGGCAGTTGTACTGTTTGACCAGTCTTGAGGTATATTTGTCTTTAATGAAGATGGATATACCTCTACCTTTGGCTCTTTCATCCTCATTTTGAGGTCTGAATGTGTGGAAAGCATTTCAGCCTTGCACAGCTGGGGTTCTCTCTGTGACCTTGAACCATGTCTCTATGACTGCACAGTCATTGGCATCTTCCAAGATAAGAAATGCTTCCAGTAAGTGCAGTTTCCAATTTACACTCCTAGCATTAAGTAGCATAACCTTGAACTTGTGTCTAGTGGATTTTTTTACACCTGGAATTTTGTTGTTATGACACTGCCTAAAAAAGCACCATGGTGAGGCAAGTATCTTTGCCAGTAACCAAAAGCCAAGAGGTGACAGGTGAAGATCATCCATGGCAAAGCAGTGTGGTCTGTTGACCATATCTTCCCAGGCTGACAGATACTGGACCCCCCTGGATTTTTTTTTTTTTTGGTTTGTTTTTTGACAGTTTGTTTTTCTTCAGTTTTGGATCCCCCTGGATTGACAGTGGATGCTTATCCAATTGTTGAAGTCAATCATTTTTTGACTTATATTCAGACATCATCTTGGGTGAAGGTAGAATGTTGCTTATGGACATACCTGCCTGGGACACATAATCTGAGAGCCCAGTCATGTCTTTCTTCATATAGTGCAGTGACGTATGTCTCAAATTATTCACTGCAACATGGACTGCAACAGAATCATAACAGTATTTGTTATTGAGAGACTTAAGTGCATGCGTGATATGATGGATCCTGGCACCTGACAGGCAGCTGACTTTGACCTTCTCCTTGTCCAGCCTGGTGAGGAATTCATCTGTGTCTCTCACTACGGATTCACCTATGACCAAGATATTTGGTTTTGAGGTGTTTTGCCTTAGGAGCTTATTGGCTGAGACACTGTTGTGTGTATTATTATATGTAGTGGATTCTGTTGGGTCTGCAGTGTGTGCAGTAGGTTTGCACTTGGGAGTTCACTGATCTTTAGATAGGTGTCTACCGAGCACCTCCACATATGTAGGTTTAGGTGTTATGAACTTGCTATGTGCAAGAGGTGAAGTATGTGCACTAGCAACCTGTTTGATATCTGGTTTGTTATGTGAGATAATTGATTGCAAATGCATAGTATAGATACCTCTTTCACATGTTTGTATTTGTTTGTTTTAGAAGTAACTGGTTGTCAGAGTACATGAAGTAATTGCTACATTGCCTCAGGATGCCCACATCAATCAGGCTGGCTGGAGAAATGGTGGGAAACTGTCCATCCATTATGGCAAGTATGTATTGTAATAAGTAGTGCGGAGTGGGCTAGATAGACTAATTTTTGCTGTAACACTAACAAAAAGTGACTATTCTATGGAGGGTTATGGGTAGAAAACTGTGTCAGTGATTCACAATGCACAACTGAGTTGCTTGTGGGGCAGCATTGCAATCTCTGAGCAGCTCCAGTAAACTGAAAACAAACTCATACAAATATTATATTTAAATACCAGTGAAGTTAAATGATTTTAAACAAAGTAGCCAAAGGGAAAGTCCAAGACTGAGCCTTATTCCAACAATCCTCAATTCATATGGGTCCTTCGCTATACACTTCTGCCACAAAGGTGCAGGGGGGGGCCTTCTTAATGTAAAATGCCTGGTTTTAGTGCTCAAATGATACCAAACAGCCTAGATTCAGCAAGCCTGGATCTAGCTTATGCTATAAAACGCAGAAGTACTACACATTCAAAGTTCAAAAAATAGCAGTCAGAACAGAAAAAAAATAGTTAAAGCAGTAATTCAGTAGAATACTGTCACAAGAGTGTAGACCACAAACCTTCTTAGTGTGAAATAACTGGTTTGGAACCCAAGCGCTTTAACCAGAACAAAGACATTTAAAATAACTGGCACAATAAGCCTTCACCAGCAATTCCCAGCTTAGAAGGGTGCAGACTATCCTCGCCTGCTGCACATGTTTAGAGCACAAATCTTCCTAATGTAAAATAACTAGTTTGGAGCCCAAGTGCTTAAACCAGAACTAAAACCCTTTTAGAATAACAGACAGTAATACTTCAACCAGCAATTCCAAACTTAGAATAGAGTAGGCTATTCTCTCCTGCCACAAGAGATTAGATAACAAATCTACTTAAATCAGAACAAAGACACTTAGAATAATGGGCACAAGAAGCATTCACCAGTAATTCCCAGCTAAGAAGAATGCAGGCTACAATCTCCTGCCACAAGAGTCTAGACCACAAATCTTCCTAATGTAAAATAACTGGTTTGGAACCCAAATGCTTAAACCAGAAAAATGATCCTTAAAACAACAGACAAAATAAGCCTTCAACCACCAATTCCAAGCTCAGAAGGGCAGAGGCTACCCTCTCCTCCCTCAAGAGTGTAGACTACAAACCTTCCTAATGTAAAACAGCTGACCTGAAGCCCATGTGCTTAAACCAAAACAAAGAGTTTAGAATAAAAGTTACAATTTAATCAGGATACTAACGTGCAGTAATAAATGCAGCAGATTAAATGCAACTGAACACTTTTAAGAACAAGCAACAAATGCAAAATAAAGTAATAAAGTAGGAAAAAACACAAATACAGTAAAATCAGCTGAATAAAGTGCATTTTTTAAGTTAAGTGGGAAGAGCAGAAACAGAAGATAATTCAAGGTTAAGAAACTAAAGGAGTGGGCCTTCCCAATGGATCTCTCCATACTCGGTAAAATGAACTGATGTGTTGGGACTGGAAGGAGTGCCCAAAATCAGATTTATTGTAGAGGTGAGCAGCTCAAAAGCCACCAAGTTTAAGAATACAATAACAGTTGGGCAGGTGGGTAGGTAAGATAAAATGCAGACAGAGATCAACAATATTCAGGAACAGTACAGTAAGCAAGCCAAAGAAGCACTCCAGCTAAATAAAGATGCCTCCAAATATTTCTAGTAAATGAGGAATGCTATTTATTCTCTCCTCACACTAATTAGCTGATGGTATTCACTGTTTGTAAAGGAATTCTTCTAAATAACCCTAGCCAGGACCTCCAAAAACCCTAACAGAACAGAAAACTTAAACTAAAACAAATGTAATATAAGAACATGATAAAACATAGAAGTAACCAAACCTTAAGTGAAAAACTTCAATTCAAAATAAAATGCAGACATAGATCAGCAATATTCAGGTAGAGTACAGCAAGCAAACCAAACAAGCACTCCAGATACATAGAGATGCCTCCAAATATATCTAGCTAAATGAAGAATGCTATTTCTCATCTCCTCCCACTAATTACCAGCTTATTATTCACTGTTTGCAAAGGATATCAAGACTAACCAAAGTTAGTTCTTTTTTTGAATTATTACCATAATCAATTATTGATAGTATTCTCTTGATATTATCAGAGATGTTCCTGTTCATTATAAACCCAGTTTGATCATTATTTATCAACATAAGAACATTTTTTTTTTAATTCTAGAAGGATAGATTGCCATGAATATTTTATGATCTACATTTAATAATCAAGTTGGTCTATATAAAGAACATTGTGTTGAGTTATTGTTGGTTTTAAAACTGGGGATGGTGTTTTTCCAGGATGGTGGTACCTTTGTAAGTCCTTTAACTATTGAAAATACCTCCAGCAAAATACTCAAAGCATCCTTAGTCATAATTTTATATAGTTCAGGTATTATACCACCATTTCCAGGTGTCTTGTTGGGTTTTAACTTATTACTTTTATTCATGAATTCAGACATTGATATAGACTTATAAAAGTAACAAAAAACAAAACTATCACCCACTCTGTGAGCAATCAGGTCCAAAAACAGATAGCTACGCCAATGCAATAATGGTCATATGGGAAATAGAATTTATGTTACAGGGACCATTTAAAGAAAAATATATTGTTTATGAAGAGGTTTGTAGATGATCTTTTTATGTTAGGGGGCACATATGAAGAGTTATGGAGATTTGAGGGGTACATCAACAGTAGTACTTCTTATCTGAAGTTTACAGCAGTATATTCAGAAAATAAAATTAATTTCTTAGATGTGTCAATAGTAGTCGAGAATAGTAGAGAAATGTACACCAAACAGTATAAAAAAGTTTGTCATGTTAATCATCTTCTGTTCAAGAACAGTATGCATCCACCACATATTTTTAAAAATGTGGTTAAAAAACAAGTTTATAGAGTCTCTAGGCTAAATATGCATGATGAAAATTTTCATAAATGAAGTGAAGTTGTCAGAAATTATTTGAAGGTCAGAGGGTCTACTGAATCATTTTTAGATAATAATATTCAGCAGTGTGTTAAATTAAGACAATCTAACTCTAAATCTTACTTTTCAGAAAACAGGAAAGAATGTCTGAATAATAGAAGTGTTACTAAGCTGAGAGTATCTTTAGAATATTCTACAAATGTAGGCATGTATATGGATATTGTAAGGAAACACTGGGGAATTTTAACCAGTGATAAACAGATTAAGGAGATGATAGATGTGGAACCAAAATTTTTATTTAAGAATAATTTGTCCCTGAAAAGGAAACTTTATTACCGTAAACATAGTGTTGGAACCCCAATAAGAGTTGGTACTAGACCATGTGGACATTGTTCGTTCTGCAAATTTATAGATATGAGTGCACAGTTTACACACCTCCACTATCATAGAGTATATAATTTTCAATTGTATGCTAACTGTGAAACTAAACATGTGGTTTATTTAGCACATTGTTTAAAATGTAAAAAGTTTTACATAGGGAAAACTGACCGGTGCTTAAAAGATAGAATCAGGGAACATCTGTACCATACTAATAAGAAGGATAATTTAAGTGCTTTAGCCAAACATGTGAATGAAACTGATTCTGAACACACATTTAAGTTTTTAGTTATTAGTAGGCCATCTGAGAATATTAGGGGTGGTGACATAAGAAATGCCACAGAAAATTTAGAAGCAGAATGAATAGTAAGGTTGAGAGCCAGTGATGATTTTGGAATGAATGAGTATGTTCCCCTTAAGCCTCTATTAAATAAAATATATTTTACCAGATGAGAATATGTGCAATAAGTATATATAGTGAATAATTATGCATATTCTGTAGAGTGTTTATTGCAATGTTTTTATATATTTTAAAATTTTAAGTACTGTATTCTAATGTATAGTTAAATATAGGTAGGTAGATGTGTGATATCTTTGTCTTGAATATTTAATATGAGTGCAGCTTTAAGGTGATGTCACTCCTTAATTACGTTAAGGTGTTTCTATATTTGTATTTAAAGCATTCTTGTTTGAACAGTTGTTAGCATCTGAAGAAGTGGGATTTGTACCTACGAAAGTGCTTGTACTTCCTTTTTGTGGATTAAAATTGTATGTTTTTAAACTGGAAACTACAGCCTCCTTTTTAAACTGGAAACTACAGCCTCCTTATTGGGTCCTTTTGTTTTTTATCTTATTATTGATATAGACTCGTCAATTATTTTATTTGATCTTCTGACAGTCTATTTTCAGTACTTTTTTTATAAATGTTTTAATTAGCTCTTGTGTATTTATTTTTGGTTTGTGTTGATTAAGCTCATTAAAATGAGACCTGAAAACATCCAGAATATCTTCTATTTCAGTAACCTTCTGTTTACTACTAGAGAAGTATAATTCTTTTATGTGGTTAGATTTAACAATCATTTTTGTTCTGATAGCCAATTTATGCACAGATTTAGAATTTGTGGAATAATTATTTATTTTAATCTTTTTCTAAATTTAGCATTTATGTTGTAAAAATTCTAAATATTTACTGTTTAAGCTATTTATTTCTTCAGTTATTTTCTTTCTGACTATTTAATTTTAACATCAATTTTCTCCTGTAAATCTATCAATTCTTTGTACTATTGTTTCTTTTTTTGTCCATACCAACTTGTAATTTTGCCAAAAAGATATGCTTTTATAGATTCCCATACAAAAATCTCTGAGGTGTTATTTGCATGATTACTTTCAATGAAAGTTTGAATTTCTTTATTAAAGAACTCCTTAAAATCTTTCATATTGGTTATGTACGCAGGAATCCTTTTAACTGGGATGTTATTACTAGAATCCAATATAACTTCAAATGTTATCATATTATGATCCAGCAGTTGGCAAGAAATTACTTTATCATTATCTATTCTACTAGTGATCTCATTTGAAACATATACTCTATTTGTGATTGTGCTCCTTGTCTGTATGAGAATGGTGGAAGGAAGCGTAAGTCTGATACTGAAAACTCATTTATGTCCCTCATATTATATAGGTAAATGAACTCCATCAAAACCTTGACTGAAACAAATACCTAGAAATCCAAGGAGAAGAAAAAGAAACTAAAGACCAATCTGAATTTTGACCACCAAGTGTCCACACTGCTATTAAAAGCCTATGTCGTGCACATCATAATTCACACAATCCTACTGAGATCTGAGGATTGTGTGACAGCATTGTAGTCAAACCTCATTGCAGCACTAATAGAGTATAATGGGGATTTTTACATGTATCTCACCATACACATGTAGCAGCTGGCATGACCACAGGGCCTTCTCAGCAAGATAACACAGGGCTTACACACCATGCCATGATGTATATGGATAGATTAAAAGCTATGTCACTGCAAATGTTAATGTATAAGATGAGGTGACTTCTGCCTGACCCCCCAGGCCAGTCTCTGACCCTCTCCTGGTTGGAGTACTAAATATCCAAAGTTTTGATATAGCTGATGACATCAGCAGTGTCTGTTGAGGAGAAGATGACAGTGTCCCACATGCTATTGTAAAATGCTCTCTGCAATGTCAATCAACAGCTCACACACACACACACACACACACACACACACACACACACACACACACACACACACACAGTTGACTGCAGTGAAAATAGAACTCCTACCTAAGTACACAGACTACAGAACACAGTACTTTACGCAAACACCACAACTCAAGTCCACTCGGAGTGTGTTAGACAACACTTTATAGCTGATGACATCAGCAGTGTCTGTTGACGAGAAGATACGTGTCCCACATGCTGTTATAAAGTGCTAAAATGCTTTTTGTAATGTCAAGCAACAGCTCACACAAACACACACATACACACACACACACACACACACACACACACACACACACACACACACACACACACACATGCATACACACACACACACACACACACACACACACACACACACACACACACTCACACACACACACACACACACACACACACACACACACACACACACACACACACACACACAGTTGACTGCAGTGAAAATAGAACTCCTACCTATCTAAGTACACAGACTACAGAACACGGTACTTTATGCAAACACCACAACTCAAGTCCACTTGGAGTGTGTTAGACAATACTTTATAGCTGATGACATCAGCAGTGTCTGTTGAGAAGATAAGTGTCCCACATGCTGTTATAAAATGCTTTTTGTAATGTCAAGCAACAGCTCACACAAACACACACACACACACACACACACACACACACACACACACACACACACACACACACACACACACACACACACACACACACACACACACACACTTGACTGTAGTAAGAACACAACCCCTGCCTATCTACATACACAGACTACAGAACACAATAGTTAACAGAAGCAGCACAGCTCAAGTCTGTTACACAGGAGTGCAGATGAACTTACAGTAGATGACATCAGCAGGCCAGGTGGGAGAAAACAGGTTAGGAGGTCTGTATGAAATGGATGTGCAGGCATGAGCAAGTATCAAAATACTGGTAACAAATCTAATTGGAGAGATAATTGTAGGATTCACACATCTGCTCTGCTGTCTAGACACATACACAAAAAAATTATAAAAGCACCACTGAGATAAGGCAAAGCTCTAAAACATCCAAATATCCAAAAAGAAAAAAAAAACAGCTTTACAGCACCAAGTATAAGAGATATAAAATGGTTTTAATATAAATATTCAAGTTTTCCACGACAAAGCTTTCAGATAAAATCCTTCATCTGTGTTAAAGATTCTCTGCCATATACATTATTTTATACAACATTAAAATAATCACATGACACAACCCAACCTATCATATAAAAATAATAATTAATAAACATTAAAGTTTAAAGATACATATCATTAATTCATCACAATTCAATAAAAATAATAAAATAACAAAATCAATAATTTCATTTTATCAAACTTTCATATAATGTTGTTTATATTTCAAAATTGGCTTAATAGAGACTTGTTTTATAATTCCAGCTTGGCAATCTGCATGAAGTTGAATAATCCACTCATATTCCTTCTTTTCCAGCTTAGTATTAATATCCCCTTTTCTTAAGTTTGGTTCTAACACATCTATGACCCTAAAGACAAAACTATGTGTTGGTCCCTCTTCATCTACATGTTTAGCTAATGCATTTGTTAATATACCCCTTCTGATGTCTGATTTATGTTCTATAATTCAATTTTTATGTTTACCAGTAGATTTTCCTACATAGAATGCCATACATAATGTACATGTAGCCAGATAATTTATGAAAGTTGTATTACAGGTTGCCCAACATCTAAAATATTTTTTTTTCTTATTGATGGGATGAATATAGGTATTAGAAGAGCATATATCAGAGCAGCACGAGCAATTAAAGCAGGAAAATGTACCTTTCTTGTTAGTGAGAAATCTTTGTAACATAAACGTTGTTTAAGATTACCACAATTTTTATATGTAAACAGAGGAGTTTCAGGAATTATGTCATTCAGTCCAGTTTATGAAAATGTATAACTTGTCTGTTAATGAATTGAAGCTTTGCATGACTTACAGTCAAATGAAAATATCATAATTAAGGAAGCTGACAAGGGTGGCTGTATAGTGATTATGGATCTAGTTGATTATATTGATGGTATGGGGGAATTATTAGTGGATGCAGACACATTTAAACCTATACAAAATGTTGATGTTGGGAAATGTATTAGCAAAGTGAATATTGGTATTTATGAATTACAAATTAATAATGATATAATGCTAGATATTTTTAATTTCCTATCAGTACCTAGTCCCACTATTCCAGTTTTATATGGACTACCCAAGATTCATAAATCCCTTCTACATCCTCCAATGAGACCAATTGTCTCGGGTAGAAGGTGGATTACTGAACCTATTTCTGTCTACCTGCAGGATGTTCTTAAATATTTTCTATGTTTTGTACAAAGCTTCATTAAGGATACTGGGCATTTTCTAAACTTATTATATCAATGGTATGAGAGAAATATCGAAATAGATGTTTTATTTGTAACTCTGGATATAAAATCCCTCTTTACTTCTATTCCCAATGAATATGGGATAAATAGTATAAGACGAACCTTAGGTAAATATGGTAATTTTACAGGTAGGCAGGTTGAAACTTTCTGTGAGCTACTGGAGATAATCCTTGAGAATAATATATTCATATTTAATAAACAGATCTACCATCAACAATTGGGTGTAGCTATGGGTGTTCCAGTGGCTAACACATATGCTAACTTGACTCTTGGTAATTGGGAGAAAGAATTTGTATTCAATGATAGACAAAATACATATAATTCCAACATTCTTTTTTATAAACATTTTGTAGACAATGTTTTTATTGTATGGCATGGTAGTGAAGAATTATTAAGTAATTTTGTGAATTGTTTGAATCAAACTACTACTTTTTTGACTTTTGAAATGAAATGCTCAAAATGAGACATTAATTATCTAGATGTTAGAATTCAACTGCAAGGACAATGTATAACTACTAGTATGTATAAGAAAGATGTGCATGCCAATAAATATCTATACAAAAAAGTATGCATGCTGGGCATACTTTTAAAGGTATTATAAAGAGTCAATATATTAGGGTCAATAGACTCAATACTGATGTTAGTACATGTATTGAGCAAATGAATGAAATGACTAAAGAATTTAGGGATAGGGGATATGATATGTCACAACTATCCAGCCTTGGAGAAGAAGTATTGCATCAGAGGGGAAATGAAATCAAGCCCTACTTCTCAAAAGATGTCTATTTCCCCAATAGGAAATGGAATAGTAATATATCTGGTCATATGAGATATATTATTACATATAGTAGAATCAGTAAACCTACTGAAGATATTATTAGAAAACATTGGGGTATATTAAAAGCTTTACCTGGACTGAATGACATAATTCCTGAAACTCCTCTGTTTACATATAAAAATTGTGGTAATCTTAAACAACGTTTATGTTACAAAGATTTCTCATTAAACAGAAAACTAACAACTACTCCTAACAAGAAAGGTACATTTTCCTGCTTTAATTGCTCGTGCCTATCTGACATATGCTCTTCTAATACCTATATTCATTCCATCAATAAGAAAAAAAAATATTTTTGATGCTTGGCAACCTGTAATACAACTTTCATAATTTATCTGGCTACATGTACATTATGCATGGCATTCTATGTAGGAGAATCTACTGGTAAACTTAAAAATCGAATTATAGAACATAAATCGGACATCAGAAGGGGTATATTAACAAATGCATTAGCTAAACATGTAGATGAAGAGGGACCGACACATAGTTTTGTCTTTAGGGCCATAGATGTGTTAGAACCAAGCTTAAGAAAAGGGAATATTAATACTAAGCTCGAAAAGAAGGAATATGAGTGGATTATTCGACTTCATGCAGATTGTCCACCTGGAATTAATAAACAAGTCTCTATTAAACCAATTTTAAAATATAAACAACATTATATAAAAGTATGATAAAATGGAATGATTGTTTCTGTTATTTTATTATTTTTATTGAATTGTGATGAATTAATGATATGTATCTTTAAACTTTAATGTTTATTAATAATTATTTTTATATGATATGTTGGGTTGTGTCATGTGATTATTTTAATGCTATATAAAATAATGTATATGGCAGAGAATCTTTAACACAGATGAAGGATTTTATCCAAAAGCTTTGTTGTGGAAAACTTGAATATTTATATTAAAACCATTTTATATCTCTTATATTTGATGCTGTGAAGCTGTTTTTTTTTTTGGATATTTATACACATACAGAACCAATTGACTGCAATAAGAACAGAACTCCAACCTAAGTACACATACTACAGAATACAGTACTTAATGCAGGCACCACAGCACAAGTCTGATTTACAACAGAGTGCAGGTGAACTTATAGCAGATGACATCAGCAGGCCATGTGGGAGACAAAAGGTTGGAAGGCCTGCATAGGCACATAGATTCATAGGTTCATGTGGAGCTACTAGCCTAATAGCACTCGGGTGTTTAGAAGTCTAGCTGTGTAAAAACACAAGTACCCTTATTGAGCATAGTTTGATGGTCATTTTAGCAAACCATGCTTGTGAGCAGCACCATCTCACCCTATCCCTAAGGAACATAGGTACCAGCCCAGAGGTGACATTACAATCATCCAACCAGTAGTTAAGGTTGCACTTGAACAGTGTCATAGAGGACCAGTGGGACCCTATCACAGAGGAATGTGAATCATTATGGGATATATCTGTCTCCCCAGCATGTTCTGTTTATGTCACAGGCTATGTTGAGAACCCTGGGGCAAATTATAGTTGTCCTATTTGAATTGCAGATTTCTATCATTTCCAGAAGGGCAGAGTCTGAGACTGCCCTGCAGGACAACCATAGCTCACCTGTCAGCAGCCTGCATAATACAGAGTACAGTGAAAGGTATTGTAAAAATATATAAAGAGTGCCACTGGTGTCAGACAAACCAAAAAAAGTATATGCTGCAGCAAAAAAGGTTGTCAGTTGCTGAGAGTAGGATAAAACACTTTAAATTCTTTAATAGTCCACAAACAAATAGTATAGGTAAGCGCTTTCGCAGTTGCCTGCTTCCTCAGGTCTTAATACAAAGACAATTAATCAAGATGCATTTATACATTACTACAACCAATGATACCAATTTAATTATTGAGGCAGATTCCTTTTCCTAAGAACAGGTTTTAAAGAGATGGCACTGTTCAGACCTGGAGGGGCATATGCTTTAAAATCAATTATCCACCTGAGTTCCACACATTCTGTTTCATTACTCACATCACCTTCTCTTAAAATTTCTAAGATTTTTTGTAGCACTAAGAATTTAAAAACTATGATTGTCTCCTGCTTCTAAGACATGTTTCGCCAGTGCATTAGTCAGTTTCTTATTATGTATATCATTAAGGTGTTCCAGTACCCTCTCCTTCAACATACGATTAGTTTTTCCAACAGTGAAACATTCACATAGTTTACATTTAACCATATATAGTATGTTTCTAGTGGAACAATCTGCATAGAATGAGAGTTCTATAGGCTCTTTAGAAACTCTACTAACCCCTACTAGTATGATGTAATATACTATTTTTCCTACATTCCTTCCTATATTGCTTGGTGGAGTATACTACTTCATACTAGTATGCATCCCAGTCATACTACTAGGAATGTAGTTAAGAATCAGGTAATAAGGTGTAGGAGACTACACACAGATGCAGAACCCCTAAGGGAAGCTTTGAATTGACTTACATCTGACCTTATGGACAGGGACTATAAAGCTAAGGAAATAAAAAAGGGTATGGAAGAGGTTGATAAACTGGATAGAACAAAAACTATCCAGGGAATATGCTATATTTGAACCCAGAATCATGTGCATGGCTGTCCTATGTTAACTTCTGTTGCCACAAGAGAGTTGAAATAACATGTGATCATGTTCCAATTCATTGCTATAAACTGCAATGTCACAACAATAAAACAAAGGTTGCATACCCTGTACTAGAACTCAGAACCATCTGCATTCCATATTACTACACTTACACCTGCTGCCAAGGGATTAGTGACATGACATTCCCTATATTATTATTCATTCTTAAGGTCAGATGCAGAGCAACATGGCTTAGTGGGTTTACGCAATGTCCAATGTTATTAATTGAATGCCATTGGTTTCTATTTTTGACTGTCTGGATCCTGCCAGCTTCCTGGGTGGGCCAGTTTGTGCTCTACTGCACTTCATGCACATCAGATAAACACACTCAAGCCTAACATTCATTTTATCCATTTCCCATTTGTGCTAAGAGTCTCAGTGTGTAAACACTGGAAAAAATAAAAATAAAAAAAGAGAGAGAGAGAAAAGGATTCAAACCCAGTACCACCTGGCCCCCTAAAAAGGAAGATATCAATGCATTAACACCTGCTGCCACAGAGTCAGTGAAATGGCAAGTGTTTTTCATAGACTCAATACCAACTGTCAGACTTTAGCAATGTGCTTCACATTTGTGCACTTCTAAGCAATGTGCAAACAGGTGTATCTTGCATGTGTATACACTTGACTATCTGCAAACCTGCAGCCCTGGTGTCTCAGCATTTTTTCCACACATATATCACCTACAGTACATAAAATAATATTGAATCTTGTGTCATATGCAATGCACATCAATCTGGTAATATGCAGAACTACAATTATTGACCCATAAGCCTAACAAACCTTATCTGCAAGGCTAGGGAAGGGATCAGCATTTACCTTAGCCACAGGGACATAAGTGACTTTCAACACACTTGAGTCAACATATGTTGTGTTTGTCATTGATATAGCTTGTTTTTTGAAGCTTGTGGGCTTCTTTGATACTGAACCTGAAGACCTGGATGACAGATAAGAGGGAATACTGCCTATGTTCAGTTATCCAAGGCCTTTGCCAATATCCCACATTCATGTCTCATAATGAAAATGCCCCATCTGGGAATTAAGCCATAGAGCACTAGCTGGATAGCCAAATGTCTCAGCAACAGAACACACACTCTCAAAGTTGCAGACTGCACCCCCCCCCACTAGCCACTTACAAATGGAATACCCTAAGGATCTGTGTTGGGCCCTCAAATGTGTGGAAACTACCTCCCTGGTGTGGTTTACCACCTTTTCAGATGACTTTTAATCTGACACACTCATATATATTCCCCCCAATGATAGTAACATATTAAAGAAGGGGCTGACAGAGTCAAATTATTGGTGCCAAACTCACAGATTGAACCTTACAGCAAACAATGCCTCATTGTCCCCATTGGCAATGAAGTGTCCCTGCTAATTATGATATACCTACCACCCTTCTCATCTCAAATACAGTGTTGTGAGACTAGTGAACACATGTTCATAGCAATCTACACTTTCATCACTATGTGTCCATAGTGTTGAGAAACTCATTCTGCATTGCACCCTCATACATATGGCCATCACATCCAAGACCAGAGAGGTCATAACTCTGTTGTACTCCACCCTTATCAGACCACTAATTAAGTACAAGGCTCCCTTCTGTCTGTACATCACCAGACAGCTGCAACAACTGGAGAAAAAAATAGAGGTTTGTGACTTGGGGAATGCAGGTCCTCCAAACATCACATACAGGGAAAGACTATAGCACCTGCCACTGTAGTCAGTATCCTACAAGCTATTGAGAGATGACCTATGCCTGACCTACAGAGAAGTATCAGACCCTACCCTACTGGAAATTCTGGACATCTGTAAATCAAATGGCACAGGAATAACATGACCCAGGGTTCTCAATCTAGCCTGTGACATCAACAGAACATGCTGGGGAGACAAATGTATCCCACAGCAATTCACACTCTTCTGTAATTGGCTCTCACTGCATGTGGAGAAGTGCTCCTCAGTTACCCTATTCAAGCACAACCTTCACTACTTTTTGGGTCATTGTAAAGTCACCTCTGGTGTGGCACCTATGTCCCTCATAGACAGGCCCAGTTGTTGCTGCCCACAAAATTGCTATGCTAACAATGACCATCTAAATATGCTTAATAATGGTACTTGTGTTTTTACACAGCTAGGCTTCTATTGCCTAATGTATACTGACAACTACGTACGCCTGAAATTTACAAATACAATATGTGAGAGATGCAGCTATACAATGGATCTAAAATAAATGCTCTCTCTCTCTCTCTCTCTCTCTTAGGTAACAACAAACCAGACATCAAACAGGTTGTCAGCACACACACTTATATGCAGAGGTACTAATTAGAAGCTTACCAAAAGAGCAGAGACCTCACAAATGCAAACCTTCTGCACACATTACAGTCCCAACAGAACACACTACACATAAAAACAAACATGTCAGTTTGTCACCCATTAAGCTCTTAAGGCAAAACACCTAAAAAAAGTCTTGGTCAAAGGAGAATTCATAGTGAGACACACAGATGTCCCCCTCACCAGGTTGTACAAGTAGACAGTCACTGTCAGCTACCTGTCAGGTGCTAGTATCCCCAAAGTCATGCACACACTCGCATCTCTCAATAACAAGCATAGTTACACATCTGTCATCCTCTGTTTTGGAGTAAATGACATGAGACATAATATCTCACTGGACTATATAAAGAGAGGGATCTACTTTATATCGTCAAAAAAATACTCAAAATTCACAATGTCAAGATCACTTTGCTGACATAGCATGTTATTAAAGACCCAGAACATCACAATTTCACTTCAGGAAATGACCCACTTGTCCACCAATGCAGAAAAAACAAACCAAAACAAATCAAACCCACCCATGCTACTCCTTTCTCTCTTTCCTTTCTCTCTTTCCACTAAAAAAAAACAAAAAAAAAAACAAAAAAAAAATTATCTGCTTTTACTGTATTTGTGTTTCTTCCTACTTTATTTTGCTTTTGCGTCATCTTAAAAGTACTAAATTGTATTTATTACTGCTTGGTGTAACTCATTCTAAGCCTTTTAGTTTAAGCACTTGGGCTTCAGACCAGTTGTTTTACATTAAGAAGGCTTGTGGTCTGCACTGTAGTGGCAGAACAGGTAGCTTACATCCTTCTAAGCTGGGAACTGCTGATTGAGGGCTCAGTGTCTGTTATTCTAAAAGTGTATTAATTCTGGTTTAAGCACTTGGGCTTCAGGCCAGTTATTTTGCATTAAGAGGGTTCGTGGTCTGCACTCTTTTGGGAGGAGAGGCTGGACTCTGCCCTTCTGAGCTGGGAATTTCTGGTTAAAGGCTTATAGTGCCTGCATATTTGAACTGCTTCTTACTGAAATTGGTAAACCTTGTTTGCTGTAGCATAGACTAGATCCAGGCCTGCTGAATCTAGCTTTGTTTGTATGCTTGTTGCTTGTTTGCTTGTTATTTCCCTGAAAAGCTAATTCCACCTAAAACGCGGCTTTTCAGTGCTTCTGTGGATCCCTAGTGATATCTGCATTGCTTACTCTACTTATTTCCTTGTTTCACTTGAAAGAAAGTTACTGTTTGTCGTTTTTGCATTTAAGTTACCTGTAACACATTGCATTTAAGTTACCTGGCACTTGCTCACTAAAGCAATTATATAAGTCAACACTAAAAAATTAAAAGCACTACACCCTCACAAACTCCCCTTGAGTTCCTTGTTCCCCATTGGCCCTTTTTTTCAATTATAAAGGAGTTCCCAATAGTATTCTAGCATGTCCAAAGGTCAGTTGTCAATCTCCTCTCCGGTCCAGCTGGTGAATCTGGGAATCTTGAGGCAATGTTACAACTGCCTCATGTACAAAGACAACCCTCTCCTCCTCCCAACAAATTCCAACACATGTGAGAGATGCAACCATATAGCCAAACTGGAGGCTAAGCTCTCTCAACTCAGTACTGGCATAACTAGTCAGGAGGAGAAGGAAACCACACTCATAACAATTCCAGTCTCACATAGAACTACCACGACAGCAAACCAAACACATAAACACACAAAAACATACTCGGAGGCTCTAAATAAAAATCTGCCTAAGCAGCAGAGACCTCCAAAGCAGACACCCAAGCAACCGCTACCCCAAAACAAAACACGTGCAACACATAGCTCACAAAGCCAGTGTGCTGAACAGTCACAGCCTTTAAGGCTAAACAACACACCTGATACACTTGTAATAGGTGACTCTATCATCAGGCACACTGACGTCCCGCTCACCAGGCTGAACAAGGAGAAGGTCACGGTAAGCTGCCTGTCGGGCGCTAGGATCCGCCACATAACACAAGCCCACAGGTCACTCCAAGGTAAGTACAAATATGACTCAGTCATTGTCCATGCTGGTGTGAATGACCTGAGACATACCTCCCTTGTCTACATGAAAGGAGACATAGAGGAGCTCTCTGAGCATGTAGCCCAGGCTGGTATGACCCTGACCTTGAGTAGCATCTTACCCTCACCAAGAATGATGCCACAATATGAAGACAAGATGATCAATTTCAACAATTGGCTTAAGTATTCATGTCATTCAAAGGGGATCCAATGCCTGTCAGCCTGGGATGACATGCTCGACAAGCCACGATGCTTCGCTAGGGAAGGCTTGCACCTGTCGCCCTTGGGCTTTCAGATATTGGCAAAGGCTCTTGCTACCCCCATAGTGCCTTTTTGAGGCAAGGCTCAAAAGACAAACCCACCTCCATAGGTATCACAAGGGATAAGAAACTAGGAGTATTGCTACTCAATGCCAGAAGTCTAAACCTCAAGATGCACGCACTCGAAACCCTCCTTAGCATGGAGAACATCAATATCTGTGCAGTAACAGAAACCTGGTTTAAGGCTCCCGAGAGTACCCCAGCACTACCAGGTTATACCTCATACCATGCTTTTCGGCCCCAAAACTTGGACCGAACCACAAAAGGAGGGGGAGTATCAATATTCGTCAAAGATACCCACACCTCCAGGTTGGTGGCACAGCACAAAGCATCAGAGATTATCCATGTGCAACTAACAGTGGGTAAAACTGCCTTCCAGTTTATAGCCTGCTACAGACCACCCTCCCAAACCCAGGAACCCCACTCGGCCTTCCTGAGAATACTGGAAAATATGAAGGTCTCTCCAAACACCATTATATTGGGCGACTTCAACTACCCAAACATAGACTGGGAGCATTACTCTAGCTCCAACACCCTAGCCCAAAGGTTCCTAGAATTTATAAACTCAAATGCTATGGAACAACTTGTTACCACTCCCACAAGAGGGGAAAACATACTGGACCTGATCATCACCAACATGGGGAATTTATGCTCCAGACCAGAAGTGTATCCCTCACTGGCAAGATCAGACCATAAACTAATCTCACTGGATATTCACATCCTGACCCCACCCCCTGCCCAGAAAACCACAGTGAAAAACTTCTCTAAAGCAAATTTCACACTCCTCAAAACCGAGGTAGAATCCTTCAAAGCCCCCGGGCCTGTGGAAAATATGGCCCAGACCGCAGAATCCTTTATAAACACATTCTATGAACTCCTTCAGGAATGCATGGATCATGCAATCCCAAATAAAACCAAGACCCAATCCTCCAAAGGCAGACGTCCTGTCTGGTGGACCCCAGCCATAAACAAACTATACAATAGAAGGAGGAAGCTACTACATGATAGAGCAAAATCCCAAAAAGGGAAGGCATCTCTGATCAGTATTAGCAAAAAACTACGGGCACTCATAAAATCGTCTAAGGCCAGCTTTGAGAGAAAAATTGCACAGGACACTAAGGATAATCACAAGGCTTTCTTTAGTTATGTTAGTAACCTGGATGGGAATTCCCAGATATGCTCAGAATTAGTCCAAAATGACAAAAAAATACACTGAACCCACAGACATTGCCAACATCCTAGCTAACAGGTTCAGCGAAAACTTCTCCCCCCCCTCCCCACCAAAAGGGAAAATATCTATCCCAGCAGACTGCTGCCCCCTTGACATCTCAGATGCTCAGGTAAGAGCCGCCCTCTCCAAAGCAAAAAACACAGCATAAATGGGACCAGACGGTGCCCCAGGTTGCTTCCTACATGAACTCCAAGAAGAGCTAAACCCAAACATAAAACTGCTGTTCAATCTCAGCCTTACTACAGGATATCTACCGAAAGAGTGGCGTACAGCAACAGTGGTCTCTCTCCACAAAGGTGGTGCCTCAATGGATCCTGGAAACTTTCGCCCCATAAGCCTGACTATCTTGGTTTGCAAAGCTATGGAAAGGATCATCATGGACCTCATAAATAAAGATATTGGGGACCTACAGACACTGGATCCTACCCATTTCAGCTATGTTAAGGGCAGATCCTGCCTCATAAACCTGGTTGATTTCTTTGAAACAGTCACCAAGGCCATTGACGAGGGGAAGGTGGTCCACACAGACTACCTGGACCTTGCAAAAGCCTTCGATACAATACCCCACTCGGGCAATATAGATAAGCTCACCAGCTTAAATATAAACCCCTATGTCACTAGATGGGATGCAAACTGGCTCAAGGACAGAACCCACATGGTTAGAATTGCTGGAGCCATGTCAGACTCCAAACTAGTTACAAGTGGCATCTCACAAGGCTCAGTCCTGGGACCTCTCTTGTTCGGTATATATTTCTCGGAGGTACAGGCCAACACGGAAGGACTGTGGCTGACCAAGTTCGCAGATGACTGCAAACTGGGCAGCATAATCGACTCTCCAGCTGACACAAGCATCCTCCAAAAGGGCCTAATAGAAACATACAACTGGTGCCAGAGCCATGGCCTCAAGCTAAACGCCAAAAAGTGTATAGTCATCCCCTTTGGCAAAAACAAAGTGCCCACAAATTACCACATAGGTGGTAATCCATTAAGTACAGAAGAAGTAATTAGGGACATGGGGACCCAAGTTGATAGCAATCTCTCATTTGACAACCACGTGGCCAAAGTAGTTAGAAAAACATTTTATATAGCCCACCTAATCATGAAGGGATTCACATCTAGATCAGTGGAGGTTATCGTGCCTCTTTACTCATCCCTCATCAGGCCCATAATTGAGTACAATGCCCCTTTTGGGATGTACCTTACCAGACACCTTCAGCAACTGGAAGGACTCCAAAAGTACCTCACCAAGAGGATCAAAGGGCTCAGACAGATGCCATATGCTGCCTGGTTAAAGAAACTCCAGCTCTACTCAGTGGCATACCGCCTGCTCATTGGTGATCTGTGCCTGACGTATAAAGCCATGTCCAACCCAGAATTAATGGACATGCTGCACCTCAGAAAATCCAAATCCCATCGAGCTACGTGCTCGAGAGACTTGAACCTCAGCACTGAAATAAATAGGACATGCTGGAGGGACAGATTCATAACCCAGAGGCTCCATTCACTCTGGAATAAAATGCCATTCCAGGTTAGGCAGAGTCCCTCATTGACTCTCTTCAAGAGGAATCTTGATGAGTGGATGGGAGATCGTAGGTTTACCCCGGGTATCACTTTTGTTTCACTGTTAGACAAAGGTACAGTATACTAACCTCAAAAAAGGGCATAGCAAAATTAATTTAAAATGGGTTGTGAAAGCCAAACACACTCTGGCTGGGCTTATAAATGCCCTAGGGCAGATAGCCTAGTATGAACCTATGAACCTATGTGGGGGGCTTAACCCCACATTCCCTTTAACTAAATATACCAACTCCAAGATTGCACTATAGTGGAGAAAAATGCAACGTTTACCATGGTGGCCCATGGCTCATTTCCCAGAGTGAAATTGCGATGTTCCTGGTATTTGATAACATGCCATTTCGGTAAAGTGGTCTCGACATTGTGAATTTCACATACGTTGTTTTTCAACAATATAAAGTAGATCCAAAGAGAGGTATGACTGTGCTCTCAGATCATGTGTCCCAGACAGGCATGTCTTAACCATAAGCAGCATTCTACCTTCAATCAGGATGATGCCTCAATACAAATAAAAGAATTATCACCTTCAAAAACTGGTTTAGCTACTGGTGTCATTCCAGGGGGATCCAGTATTTCTCAGCCTGGGATGATATGGTTGACAGACATTCTTCATTGCCAGGAATGGTCTTCATCTGTCACCTTTTGCCTTTTGGTTACTGGCCAAGGAACTTGCCTCGTCGTAGTGTCTTTTTTAAGTATAGTCATAAGACCAAAATTCCTGATATAAAAATATCCTCAAAAGGCAAGCAAAGTTATGCTACTTAATGGTAGGAGTGTAAATCAGAAACTACACTCAGTGGAGGTACTTATTTGGGAAGATGTCTATGTTTGCGCAGTAACAGAGACATGGTGTTGGGCTATATAGAGTACTCTTGCCATGAAAGGCTATAATGCCTTTCACATGTTCAGGCCACAAAATGAACATGCAAGAACCAAAGAAGGAGATATATCCATCTCCATAAAAGACAAATACATCTCAAGACTGGTTAAGCAGTAAGACTCCCTAGAGTTACTCTAAGTCCAACCAACTGTAGGAAAGACCCCCCCTCCCATGTCAGATTTAGCTACAGGTCCACCAAAATGAGCCAAGAAAACCACACAGTGCCTTCTTGGACCTACTTGAATCACCCATAATACAGCCAAACACCCTATACATGGGTGACTTTAACTATCCTTCCATTGACTGGGAATGCATATATGAGCTCAAACACTCTCACCCTAAGGTTCTTGCACTTTGTAAACACAAATGCTCTGGAACCATTAGTCTGCACCCCTACAATGGGCTGGGATGTCCTTGACCTAGTCTCACCAACATGGGAGATAACTGCACCACCCCATGTGTGACACCCTCCTTGGTAAGGTCTGACCATTAATCAGTCACATTCAATGTACCAATCATACCTTGCCCCCCCAAAAGGTTGAAAAGTTTCTCCAAAGCAAACTAGAACCTTCTAAGCAATGGCATAAATAGTTTTAAACCTCCTGCCACCAATGACAGTAAAAACTCCTATATGAAGGTTTGCATAAATGCCCTTTATACACACCTTTACAAATGTATAGACTGAGCCATACCAGAACAGATCAAAACTTGCTCATGAAAAAACAAGCCACCCTGGTGGACAGCTAGCATAAATAAATTATACAACAAGAGAAAGGAAGTGATGTCCAGGAATTAGAAGAAACAGTTTCAGCAGAAGAGCACCCTCTGTAGCTTGAACAAGCAAAGGAGACATCTTGTAAAGCCCTATAAAGCTAATTACAAAACTAAATTAGCATCTATAGCTAAGCATGATCACAAGGCATTCTTTAGCTATGTCTGCAATGTAAAAGGGAAGGCCCAGCTTTGCACTGAATTCATAGTGGACAGTACCAGTAATACTGAACCTGCGGACACTGCCAATCTGTTAGCAGATAGGTTTGGCATAAATTTCACACCCCTGTCTCCAGCAGTCATACCCCAAAGCATACCTGTCACCATTTCTCTACCTATTATCTCCAAATAAAAGGTCATAATTGCACTCGCCAAGCCCAAAAATACAGCCTCTATGGGACCAGACAACATCCTAGGCTGCTTATTACATGGTGTAAAGCAAGAGTTAGCAGAACCACTGGATACTCTCTTCAACCACAGTCTAAGTTCTGGCTTTGTCTGAACAGAGTAGAAAACAGCAACCATAATCCCCTTGCACAGAGGGGGTCCCTCAACTGACCCAGGGAACTATAGACCCATAAGCCTGACCAGCCTTGTCTGTAAGGCCATGGAGAGAATCACCTTGGACCTTATCAACAAGGACATTAGTGACCTTCATACTCTTGACCTGACCCAATTTGGCTTTGTTAAGGGCAGATCATGCCTGTTAAACCTAGTGGGAATTCTTCAAGAGTGTCACCAAAGCCCTGGATAAAGGCAAATCAGTACATACTGCCTATCTAGATTTGGGGAAGGCTTTGACACAGTCCCCCTCTCAGGCATCACTGAGAAACTCACCCAGTTGGACATTAACCCATAAGCCCTTATATGGGTAGCCACCTGGCTCACCAACAGAACACATACAGTCATAGTTAAGGATTTCATGTTTACCAGCAGACCTGTTACCAGCGGTGTACCATAGCGGTCAGTGCTGGGCCTAATACAGTTTGGAATCGATTTCTCAGAAAATCAGGTGATAACAGATACTCTGTGGCTTACATGTTGACTAACAACTGAAACTGTGTGCAATCATTAAATCCCAAAATGATGTCAGCATACTATAAAATGACCTTACATACATAAATGATTGTTGCCAAAGCCACAGACTTTAACTTAACCCAAGAAATGCACTATTATCCTTTTCAGCAAATGAAAGGTCCCTGCAATTACACTATTAATAAAAGCCCCCTAAGTTCCAAACCAATGGTGAGTGATTTGGGAATGCAGGCTGATAGCAATGTCACCTTTGATCACCATGTGTCCAGAGTGGTAAGGAAGGGCTTTTACATTGCACAACTCATAAGTAATGGCATAGCATCTAAGACTATAGATGTTATCAATCCACTGTACTTGTCCTATATCAGATCAGTAATAGAGTAGAATGCTTCCTTTTGCATATACCTTACCAGACACATGTAGCAGCTGGAGAGACCTAAGAGGTTTCTGACCAAGAAAATCTATGGACTTCAAGACATGACATACATGGACAGACTGAAGACCATGCCACTGTACTCTGTATCATATAGACTGCTGAGAGATGACTTGTGTCTGGCCTACAGAGCATTCTCGAACCCTACCTTAATGAAAATGCTGTACCTCTGCAAATCCAATGGGACAAGACACACTCACTGTAGGGACCTTAACTTAGCCTGAAACATCAACAGGATATGCTGGAGAGACAGATCATAGGATCGTAGTATCATAGGACATTACTCGGCTAATGATCCTAGGGCCCTTACAAGCCTAGCCAAGTTCTACTCTTATTTCTACAATCAGCACCTATTGCCCCCGGATTGAATTTACATTACCCATCTAATCGTCCAGATTACATTTGAAGAGGGACAATGAGGTGCTCTTTCTAACATGAAGTGGGAGTTTGTTCCAAAGGTGTGGTAACCTCTGGGAGACAAATCTGTCTCTCCAGTAGGTTCTTTTAATGTCACATACCAGGTTAACTTCTTTAGAGTGTGTAACCAGTGTACCATTTGACTTATGGATATGAATCATTTCCAATAAAGCAGGGTCAGAGATTGCCTTGTATGCAAGGCAGAGATCGTCTCTGAGTAGTCTGTATGAATCAGAATAAAGTGACAGTGATTTCAGATGATCCACATAGGACAGATGGTGAAGACCTTGAATTTTCCTTGTGAAGAATCTTTGTGGTTTCTCCAATTGTTGCAGGTGCTTGGAAAGGTACATAACAAAACGGGGCATTGTACTCATTTACTGGCCTGATGAAGGAAGAGTACTGGGAGGTTGTACCTTCTTTTTTTCTGGAGGCAATGCTCTTATTTATGAGATGAGCAACATAGAATGCCCTTCTTAACAATGTGGAGACATGGTGGTCAAAGCTAAGATTGCTGTCAACCTGTGTGCCCAGGTCTCTCACCACTGAGTGCATACTAAAGGGGTTGCTACTGATGTGGAACATCACTCTTACTGAAAAAGATGATAATACATTTTTTTCATTTAGTTTAAGGCCATGACTTTTGCACCAATCCTTTGTTTGTGTAAGACCCTCTTGTAGGATGTTGACATCATTTGGAGATTCTATGACTGCTCCCAGTTTGCAGTCATCAGTAACCTTTGTCAGCCATAGACCTTTAGTTTTTGTACTTCAGAGAAATATATTCCAAACACTGGCATTCTCAGGACTGATGTCTGTGGAAAACCACTGGTTGCAGGTCTGCTGATGGAAGTAGGTTCCCTTATTTTGACTATATGGGTTCTTTCAGTGAGCCAGTTTTAATAATATAAAGGCTGATACATAGCTGGGTGAGTTTGTCAATTATGCCTGCATGGGGGATAGTGTCAAACACCTGGGCTTAGTCTAGGTAGGCTGCATGTACAGATTTACCCTCATCCAGGGCCTTGGTGACCACCAGGTTTAACAGGCATGATCTCCCTTTGACAGTCCAAACTGAGTAGGGTCAAGTGTTTGGAGATTACCTATATCCTTGTTGATAAGGTCCAGGATGATTCACTCCATGGCCTTGCAGATAAGGCTCATTAGGCTAATAGGTCTATAGTTCCCAGGGTCAGTGGAAGGCTTTGTGCAGATGAATAAAGATGGCCATTTTACATTCAGCTGGGATGAAGCCAGTGCTTAGACTATGATTGAAAAGAGTACCCAATGGTGTTGTTAATTCTTGTTGGAGCCCATGTAGGATGCAGCCTGGGATGTTATCAGGTCCCATAGATGCTGTGTTTTTGCCCTTAGAGAGGGCATTTATGACCTGCTCTTTAGAGATACAAGGTAGGGGACAGGTGGTAGGGATGTCATGGGGTACATGTGGCAGGGATAGGAGAGTTTCACAGAACCTGTTGGCCAACAGGTTAGCTATGTCCACAGGCTCAGTATATGTGATATCATTAACTACCAGTTTGACACAAATCTGGGCCTTTCCTTTTAGGTTACAAATGTAACTAAATAATGCCTTATGGTTGTTCTTAGCTGAAGAAGCTAATTTGGATTTGTAGTTTGCTTTGAAGGACTTTACAAGAAGTCTTATTCACTTGTTTAAGCTGAGGAGGGAGTGTTTACAGCTTAGGGCTTGCTCCCTTTTACTGTTAGATACTAATTTCTTCATCTTAGTGTAAAGCCTGTTAATGGCAGTTGTCCACCAGGCAAGTTTGGTCTTCCTTGAGGGGCTTGTTTTGGTCCTATCAGGTACGGCCGAGTCAATGCAGTTATACAGGTGTTTGCATAAAGCATTGGTGTACAACTCAATATAGTTGCTAGTTCCATCTGAGGGGGGAAATGCAGTGAAGCTATTTATACCGTCTCATAAGAGGTCATAATCTACTTTGGTGAAGTTTTTTAGTTTAGTTGCTATTGGAGGATGAGGTTTGATAGTTACTTCGAATTAAACTGACTTGTGGTCAGATCTCACCAGGGAAGACCACACAGTAAGCACCAGATTCAGGATGTTGGAGCTGTCAACCAGCTGGTCCAGGGCACTGAAGATATGTCTCCCAGAGATTGTCGCTGTTATGGAAAAACTCCCAATTCACATGAAATGGAGCTCCTCAATGAATCTATTTAAGTGTAACTTGGACAATTGATGCAAAATCATAAATTTACTCCGGGGGTTTCACCTATGTCACTCTTAGACAGGGGCAACCAGTGCTGATCATAGATTCGCAGATAAGGACTACATATCTTCGTCTATAAGGGAACAAAGATACAACTTTGCTAGATTTGAAAAGGCCTTAGGGCCATTAGCCTAGTAACCTCCTATGAGTCTATGAACTTAGGACCATTATGGTAGTAGCCTCGTATGAACCTATGACGCTGTGAATCTATGCATGCCTGCCAATATCTTGTCTCACACATGGCTTGCTGATGTCCTATACTATAAGTTCATTTGCAGTCTTGCAAAAGTCAGACTCGTATGTTATTCTAACTGCAGTCAAGTGTGTGTGTGTGTGTGTGTGTGTGTGTGTGTGTGTGTGTGTGTGTGTGTGTGTGTGTGTGTGTGTGTGTGTGTGTGTGTGTGTGTGTGTGTGTGTGTGTGTGTGTGTGTGCTCTTGCTTGACAGCACAGAGAGCCTTTTAGTGCAGCATGTGGGACACTGCTATTACCATATTCTCAACAGACACTGCTGATGTCATCAGCTATATCAGATTTTTGCAGTCATCCCACCAAGGCATACTCAAGACACTGGCCTGGAGGCCAGGCAGACATCAACTTATCCTATACAAGGCAGATTACAGTGACATGGCTTTTAATTTATCCACATACATCATGGCATGGTTTGTAGACCCTATGTTATCTTACTGAGAAAGCTCTGTGGTCTCTTCAGCTACTGCATGAGTGTGTTAAGGTACATGCATAAAAGAGCATTATACTGCATTTCTGTTCTGAAGAGGTTTGACTACAGTGCTGTCATACAATCCTAAGATTTGAATATTTATTTATTTTATTTATTTTATTTATGATGGTGTGACTTTTGATGTGCACCATACATTTGTCCTGGAAAATCATTAAAAAGAGAAGTTAGAAAGTAATGATACACATTGCAGTTTCTGACTTCACAACACTTATAAGAGCATTCACTATACAATTATGAAATTTTGATGCTATCAACTATTTAGCTTTCTAATGCCAATATAAGTCAAAGGTACAATAAGCAGTTCAATAAAACAAATGCAGATATACTAAAGACTAAGTTAGCTATGCATTATGAGCATCAGACACAGCTTTTGTATCTCTGAATCCAAAAGATAGAAAACAGGAATATGGCACAGTTATCATCACTTGAACTGAGTGTTGTGTGGGGGAAGCAGGAAACCTTGGCCGATGCAAAAGGTAGGTGAGTGTGTGCGAGTAAGAAGGAGATGAAGACAAACATTGGGATAAAAGAACAAATGGCCAGTGAGACAAAATGAGTAACTGTTGTGTGTGTCTGTAGGGGTCATCCATGTGAAGTCAGTGTGTAAGTGTCTGCGCGAACACAGCCAAGCTCTGTGTTAGCTTTATGTCTCGTTCTGTTCCTAACCATGAGAACTGGCTCTGCCAGGAGTTGCACTGGCACCTCCATGCCCAAGGTCAGATGCAGTGCTGTTACCAGAACGTGACTGATGTCTTCTGGATGAGCTCCATTCACAGGGATCCCCTGGACTATGACCTCATGGCCTGCCACATCTGGGTGTGGACAGCACACTCACTGATAGAGTAGTGGAAGTACTGCCACTATGGGAGCATGATCAGGAACAGCCACATTGACTGACAGCAGATGATGTGGCTGAACAACTCCCATGAGGATGCTTT
Organism: Protopterus annectens; assembly: GCF_019279795.1. Lineage (NCBI taxonomy): Eukaryota > Metazoa > Chordata > Ceratodontiformes > Protopteridae > Protopterus > Protopterus annectens. The sequence continues at coordinate 1,871,020,415 of NC_056737.1, forward strand.
TCCCCTCCAAGCAGACATTCCATCACAGACACTACTTGTTTCATGACAGGTACCTCTTGGTCCATCACAGACAACCCTCATTCCTAAATGTCATTCATCTGATCCAATGAATGGGCAACATGGTGGCGGCAGTCATGCATGTCAGACTGTGTCACATCCACAACCCTGAGCATTTGTCTGGAGCAGCTATGGAAATATGCCTGTACCTCCATGATGGCCCTAAACATACATTGAGTGGCATGAGAAATGACACCTCCATCAGGTGGAGGAGGGACAGCAGCCCCCTCCAAGAACCACTATCAATCTTCATGTGTGGCACCTCTCCCACACCTTGGCTCTAGCCAGACTTTACAGGCACTGAAGTCACAGAAGCCACACTTCTCTGATCAATGTCCTTATCCCCCTAGCTGTCCAATATCTCTTGATTCAGTGGACTGGGCAGGCATAGGCCTACTGGTGTGTCTGATGGAAATGTAAGGGATGGCTGTATATCAATCTCTGTGTCAGATTCAACCTCTGCACCCCCCAACTGTGTCTCAGTCTGGCCACTATCATCATCAGAGCCTGCTGATGCACTGATATCAGCTGGCACAGGGCTCACACTCCCACTATCAATATTACCCTCTGATAAGAAGCAAGAAACACAGGAATATATTAATACCTGCACTACTATAGTGCAATATATGCTAGCAAACTAACAGTGCTGCCACTATTACAGACAGTGCAGCAATACACACTACAAGCTTGAGATTAAAATCATGCACTACATTATTTCTTAAAATTGCTCAGCAGAACAGACATAAAAATATTTGGCTTACCATCTGCAGAAGATATACTGCACTGTAGTCCAGATGGTCCTGGAAGAAGTTAGGCAAGAGGTAAGGGCAACATCATCACAATTAACAGTAACACAGGGGATGATACATTTACCCCTTTATATGTGCATTTAGTCTACTTTCAAGAAGAAATTTGCTGACAACTCCAACCTATGCTTATAAGTATAGCAATCATCAATCCCCCCCAAAAAAGACATGTGGCACAAATTTAACTTATGCATTGCAATTGTTTTACTATACAACAGTGTTCAGCTGTTCAGATAACAAAGCCTACCTGAAAGTTCCTCCTGGGACATGCTTGCTGTCTCAGAAGGTGTTGTGTCCACATCCAGTATATGCTGTCCTGTGAGCTGTCTGGCTCTCTGATACTTGCCAGGAACTGTTCATTGTGGGTTAGTGGTGGTTCCATTGCAGGCCCTTCCCTAGCAGCCATTTGGTCATGACCCACTGCAACTGTTTGCTGCAGTTGTCATCATGTCAGTGGCCCTGTGGCACACCTGTTTGTATGTTCTGATGTGGCCACCCACAGCATTCACATCCTGAACAATCTACTGCCATATTCGCATCCTGCATGCCATATCTCCCTGTCCCCTTTCCAGGAGAAAAGCACCATATTGCTGAAATCCATCCACAATACTTTGGTTTTCAGCATCAGGGAAGGGGGATCTATGTGGATTGACAGCTTGAGTGGCATACTTGTAGGTGTGCTAAAGCACAACAGAAGTATAATACACGTAAGTATCATATAACTACAAAATAACTGTTTCCAGATGAAACAGAAAAGGTAGCCAGTCAGTATTAACCACTGGAGGAAAAACAGTCTGCAGATGTGAAATACTAACAAAAGGCAGACTGCAAAGCAAGGAGAGTAACAAGAGGAACATGTCCTTGTTTGTGCCATAATAGTAACTCACCTTTGCTCCCCCCAAAAGAACAGTCCATTCTTGTTTGTGACATAATAGCAACTTATATTTACCTCCCCCAACAAAAGAAGAGGCAAATGACCCATTTTGCTAGCAAAACATCATTGAAATGCTAGAAGTGCTATCAAAGGACCTGCCCCTAAAACATTTGTACGTATTTATCACACAACATTCCATTTTCATGTTTTGGCAATCATGTGTATCTCTGAAATGGCTTGACAAACATGCCCATGGCATCAGTCCACTTCTAACTAATGCATACAGATAAGTGTAACAGCCTTTGCTTCACATTATTCTTAAATACATTTCAGCATATGCAGTATGTAAGTGACAAAAGGGGAGCACATCTGCTGAACATCAGTACTCCTCTGTACAGATATATCCTGAAGAAAAAACATTTTTGCAGTGTTCCAAACATATGCAACTCTCCTCAACATCAGTTTGGGTAGCTACACCAGTGGTCTCCAACCTTTTTTGCACCAAGGACTGGTTTCATGTACGATAATTTTCCACAGACCAGCTATCATGTGCGCATAAAAATAAAACATAATAAAGGGCATAATAAATACAACTCACCAAAACACAGACTCAGTGGGAACTCTGAGCTTTTTTTCCTGCAAATGGGAGACAATGACACCAGAAGTGTGTTCCTTATGTCCCGTCTACTCCATAATTTCATTTTAGTTGCTATCATTGCAGAAAACCCTTTTTCACAAAGATAGGATGTTGGAAATGGAAGCAGGGTTTTCAGTACTTATTCTAGCAACTTTCTAAGTTTATAAGACCAATATTTAAAATCTGTCCCTATTACTCGTGACTCTGTTCAGATTTATTGTGTGAGAGGTTCAGTGGTATGGTCGAGAGATAACAAACCTAATGGAAACTTTTTTCTGAATCTAGCAGCTTTCTAAGTTTGTAAGAGAACTATTTAAAATATGTCCTTATTGTTTGTGGTTCTGTCCAGATTTATTGTGCAAGACATTGAGAAGTATGGTTGAGAGTTATGCAAAGCTCTTAATAATTGATGCTGCTGCTGCCAGGGATCCCTCTTACACACACATAGTCAAGGTTGATGGAGGGGGGCTACCAGTGACAGGTATTATGAGTGCGTAAAGCTGACTGTGATGTTTGGTTTTAGTGGAGAGAATGTCCACCAGAATAATTTAAATAAGTCAAGGGCACTAGAGAAAACACTCTTCTACAATCAGTGTTATCCAGAATTTTAAAGAAGAAATAGTGCCAGTCTTCAGGATTCTTCATGCAAAGAGTTATCTACTCAGTTTATTAATTACACAAGATTGGTGTTCTAGTTTCATTGTTTTGACAACCATGTAACAAAATATCAAAATAAGATAATTTGCTGTGGTTGGCACTACAGCCCCTATATTAAGTGTATTTATTTATTGTTACCAGCTTGTTTAGTCAATCGTATCTTACGAAGTTCATATATGATGAAGCTAAAGTACAGGATACTATATGAGTTTGCAAAGCTGGCTAAATGCACTCAAGACCATAAGGATTACTAGTGAGTTTAACAAAAAAAAAATTCATTGCACATTGAATCTCGACCTTCAAGAATGAAAACAGTGCATATACATTCATTCTCAAATGGCAAAGCATATTTGTGCTACCACAACAAACTATTTTGACAATGACAACCCCTACAAAGCAAAGTCAATCTCTTGTTTGCTGAGCTCTGTTTACACAAAATTAACATCATTCAGTGTTAATAACCCTTTGTTTCCTATTTGTTCGGAAGCAAGTTACAAACAAAAATATATTATTAGATCTAACTCACTCTACCTTGTCTACTAACGTAAACTGCCGTTGTTTGACGTGGTGCTATACTCCAGCTGATTTTTAATCTTCTAATACCTGGAAGCTATATCCACCACCATCCTGCTTCAAACTGTGCTGTGTCATGATGGAATGAACCAACTTCTCTTCTGACATTCTCTGTACCACCACCTCTACCCTTAACAATGAGCAGTTTGGGCTGACTACATTTCTCAAGAAAACACAATTTTAACCAATCAGAGCATTAGAGAATTGATTCTTAAGAATGTGACTGGTTGCTTTTCTATGGAACATAAGACAGTGAACTAGGCATCTTATCAAGCAATGATTCAGACAATTGATTTTATTTTTTCCACACTATGCTGTCCAAAAAAGGCAGCCTCCATTTTTTGGACAGTGTCCCTTAATTCCAGACAGTCCGGAAAAATTCTGGATGATTTGCAACCCTAAAGCACACACACACACACACACACACACACACACACACACACACACACACACACACACACACACACGCACACACAAACACACATACACACAGTCTGCTCTGCTTTCATGCATGCATTCACCCACACATACAGACAGAAATATGAACACACATACACACTTTTTTTTCCATTTCATTTATTTTTATTTTACACTTGCTAAACCACAAAAGCGCTCCTTAGTGAGTGTAAAATAATGGCTCGATCGATCTCACTTTTCAGTCTCTCAAACACACATACACAGTCTTTTTTGCTTTCACACACACATACATTCTGCTTTCATGCACGCATTCACTCACACATGCAAAAAGAAACATAAACACACTCACACACATACATACACTCATTCACTTTTTTGTTTCACTTCCTGCTTAAAAGTTTCTATGCGGCCCGGTACCAAATGATCCATGACCCGGTACTGGTCCATGGTCCGGTAGTTGGGGACCGCTGAAGTAGATTATTAATGGATTGCATCTGTCTTTGTCTGTGTTTCACAGATGCTAATTACAACATAAGTACCTGGATTACATGCTAATCAACCAATCCAACACAGTGGAACTATTCAAGAAGATGAAGACTCCATGCCGGTTTTTCCTGCAGATTTCAAAACTTTTAGAGTACAGACATAGAAAGTCTACACAGACAGAATGTTAAGGGCTGTTGCTGCTTTAATCCATTTGTATGTGCTACAGGCTGAAGCCAATGCTGCTGCTGCTGTTAACAGAACTAAACCAAGAAGGAGAAGAGTTTTCAGGCCGTGTTTAACTTTTCACAACCTACATGACATGGAAATTGTAGGGTGCTACAGGGTACACAGGAACACACTCCAAGAACTCTGTGACCTCTGCCACCATCAACTCAGAGCCAGATCCAACTGACGGAACCCCATCCCAGTGGAAACAAAGGTATGTGTAACCCTTAGAATCTTAGCTACAGGAACCTTTCATAGACCAACAGGAGACATGCTGGGGGTGTCACAGGCATGAGCTTCCAGGGTCCTCCACCATTTCCTAGATGCTATGCTCCTACTTGCCAGTGAACACATATATATTCCACATAGTTCTGAGGAGAGGGCCAGAAATATGAAACAGTTCTACTGGGTATCATACTACCCTGAAGTGCTGAGTGCCATAGATTGCACTCATGTAGAAATTAAGGCACCACCTGGGGAACAGAGCAGGCTCTATATTAACCGAAAGGGCTATCATTCTATCAACTGCCAAAATGTGTGTAATGCAAAGGGAATCATTTTGAATGTGTGTGCTGACAACCCTGGCATTCACCATAATTCACATATCTGGCACACCTCCCAACTGTACCAGATGTTTCTATTCCCTATTCCACAGGGTCATTTATTGGAAGATGCAGGCTATGCACTGGAACAGTGGCTGATGACACCCATCAGAAATATACACACAACAATGGAAGAACACCAAAATGAAGCACACACTCAAACCAGAAATGTCATAGAGGGTGTGCTTGGGCTGCTGAATTATTGGTTGTGCTGCCTAGATGCATATAGGAGAGCCCTGCAGTACAATCCTATTTGACTTATATGTGTCCATTAGTACATAGTAGGCCTCAGGCATCAAAGATTTACATAGCCATACCTCTCAAACGTACTGATGATCACTGCATGTCCTCAGTTTAGCAGCATACATTTGTACTGGAAAATCATTAAAGAGAGAACTTAGAAAGTAATGATACAATTTGAAGTTTCTGACTTTACAGCCATCACAAAATAAAACAGGCAGCATGCAAAACAATATGAGTAACAAGAGCAACATATCCTTGTTTATACCATAGCAGTAAGTCACCTTTGCTTTCCACAAAAGAACAGTCCATTCTTGTTTGTGCCATTACAGTAACTCACCTTTGCACACCCTAAAAGAACAGTCTATGTTTGTTTGTGTCATAACAGTAACTCAGCTTTGTTTTGCCCTCAAAAGAACAGTGTTCCCTTGTATATGCCATAACAGTAACTCACCTTTGCTCTTCCCAAAAGAGCATTCTATGCATATATTTGCCATTCAACCTGCCCTTCAGTTGCTGGCAACTGCATATCATATTATTCCCAGTTAATATCCTCACATATTTTAAGGCCAAAGATATAGAATGACGTACACACTGACTGTGTCAGAGTACTGGTCAGACAACTGATGAATGACCAAGAAGCACAGAAAGATAAGACAGAGCTGCATATTTATAAGCAACAATCATAAGAGGTCATGTGATCACTAAGTGCATTAAGTCCAAATGTAATAAATGTACAAATAACAGTTTATGATTTGATAACAGTGTACATTATTTTTCAGTTGGTTGTGTGAAGAATGACTTCAGTTCATTGTTGCAAAGCTGTTTGTGTGACAAAGAGGGGTACGGTGCCCATCCTGTTGTCTGAAGGTGCATTGGAGTGAGAGTTGAAATCCAGACCTGTGTAGAAATATCTCATGTGTACTACTATTTTCTAATCTGTATGCATGTCATAGATTGCTTTTCCTCATTTGAACTATTTCTCCTTTTTTTCTTTTCTTATTTTTTTGGCCACTGTTTGTGCAATGTGCCACTTAGTGCAAACATATGAAATGGAGAAAAAGTATGTAAGGCTTGGCTGTGCTTACCTCATTTGCGAGACGTGAGGCAGTGTGCAAACTGGATAAGTGGACCACCCACAAAGTAGACAGTAAAAAGTACAAAACAGATAAATTCAATCAATGCTATTTCCTGTGGTAGTAAGTTTAAGTGTAGGGCTAGAGTACAGATGGTCCTGTGCTCTTGTACAGTGTGTGTAACTTTTTTTTCGCTCTTGTGGCATTGCAGTTTACAGCAATGAACTGAAACATGAACAGCTATTATTTCAACTCTCTTGTAGCAGCAGGTGTTAGTGTAGGGTGCCATGCACATAGTTATGGGTTCAAATACAGCATATTCCATACAATTTCACTGCTGTTCCACTTCCCATTATAGTCAGTCTCACTTATAACACTTGACATAGTGTACATCATATTAATTATGTCTATGTATGAGGGCTGAGACACTAATATTGTGTCAGTTATTTATTTAGTTAGTTATTGATCTATGGTTTAGCACATCTATTATCAAATGTATGACTGTGGGTGCACTGTGAAATATATTCCTGTAAGTATATTTCTACTGTCTGGACTGCCATGACATTCATTTTTGTCAAACACACATACACAACTGCCTGTACATCAAATAATCTTGAAATTACATTGCTTGCCACTGTTGAACACTGTTTACCATCGCTCACACACATTGCTTGGTAGTATGCACCTGGAGCACCATGTTTGCATGATGGTAAGTGATGCACAACATTTTCAAACAGTGTGCACACTCCCAGTAAATGTGATAACTTGAATTGGTGGGAAACCGCCATTCTTCATTGCTCTTGACCCATGATAGACATGGCAGGCATTCATGGAGAGGGTGTGAGATTTAGGGCTCACAGAAGCGTTGCCCAGGAGTCCAGGGTTTTTGCTGGACTCCTAGTGAAACACCACAGTTCAAGGTTGTTGAATGGTGACTATTCTTGGCCCCAGTATACGTCAGAGGCTTGGGATACTTTGGCCTGGACTGTAACCAATGCCACTGGTATCGTCCACACTGGTGACGAATGCAGGCATCACTACAGTGACCTCTGCAGGAGGAAGAGGGGTACCCTAGATGCTTGGATCGAGGAATTTATGATGGAGAACATTTCACAGATTTGTAAGTATTAACTACAGAGAGTACTTGTAAGGCCTAAAAGCTGAATATAGGCAAGACTGGTATTCAGAATGGTATTGTCTTCTGTTCTGTTTTTCCACTGCTGCCATGGAAAGGGAGTGCAATGTTAGCACCCATGGTGCTTGACCAGCAAGGATGAGGGAGGTATGAGGTATGTATGCAGCAGAAGAGTAGTGTTATTGTAGCATTAAAAGTTAAAGCTGGCTTACTTAGTATTTTATACAGCTGTAACAAATTGAGCATGCATATCTCAACTGTAAAAGTAAGTATACATGCATTAGAGTGTAGCAGAAAGAGTGCAATATTAGATTTTAGTCAGAGGAGGTGGCTTCCCAACTATGCAGTACTGTTAATTCTTCAATTATGTGTAACTTAAAGGTTTATAGTAAAAGCTGTATACCAGTGGCACACATGCCCTGCTGTAAACTGTAATCCTTATAATTGGAAAAGGCATACATGCAACATATGCACATGTAAAGGAGTACTTGCTGCAATCTGTAGAATAGTGTGCATCTGTCATCAGCTGGTAGTCTTAAAAGTAACAGTTATCTGTTATGAGGTGGTAGTTTTATGAGTAAAGGTTAAAGTAATAGAGTCAAATAATTGCATTCATGCATTGTATGTTACATATGAAGGTACTAATCTTATCTCTTTTGTTTCTCTCACCCCAACCCTTATCTCTCTCTGTTTTTTTTTGTATGTTTTATATTATTATGCAACGTCAGAATGTGTCCATGTCATCCATGTGTACCACATCACGAAACCCTCCACAGCACAGTGAGGTAGGCCTTCCCCACAGAATCTGCCTGCCCTCACTCCTCCGGCCCTGGCATAGTTGCCCAACACATCTGGGAGACAACTTGGCTGCATCACCTCTGTTGCTTCTGCATTATCTACCCCTCAGGTAGTTCTGCCTTGGAGGATAGTCCAGTGGTTCCCTCTGGAAGCAGTGGCAGTGGTGGTAAGTTTATCACCCATGCTGAATTGCCAGGGATGGTACATAGGGTTGTGCACCACACTGTTGATGCATGCCTATGCCAGATGCAGGGGCTACTCTCCCTCATTTTACATAGGGCCAGGAGGAGGAGAAGCAGACATTGAGTGCTCCAGCTAGTGGTAGAGTGAGCTGACAGTGATCACAGTCCTGTGGGTGAGGACTTGATTCTCACTGTCACCCAGCTTGATGACCATGTGTCCTGGATGTCACCAGCCTCACCCCATCCATGGTGTCCACTGACCTCTTGTGTTCATCGCTGTCTCTGTGTCTTGTCTTATTTGTCATGTCGGTCTGCAGTTTGCTTCCTCACCTACCCAGCTTTCCAGACCTAAACATACCTACATCCCTTCCCCAACATCCCCCCCCCTCTCTCTCTCTATCCCTCTCTCAAAAAAAAAATGTCCCATGCATAGCTCTCCATTTTGCAGTGTTTACTTGACCCATTTGATTTGGTCCAATTAGCTATACAACATAATTGTGCTGTGGCCTCCCCTTTCTCTGGAGGTGATAGTCCAGATCCAGCTAATATTCTGCATATATTATCAGTTTTTTACTGTTGAAGATATGGATAGCTATGGTTCTTTCCTACCTCACTCCAGCACATTCCTGTATTATTTTCTATTTGTTCTTCCCCCTACTTGCTCCCCATTTCAGCACTGTCCTATCTTCCCCATTTCTTTCCTTTAATATATTATTGAGTGATGGTGCTCATCACACACCAACAAGCAACGACAGTAATATGAAAGTACTTAAAAGTGTTAGATTCAGTTGTATTCAAACCCAGTACCATCTGCCTCCAAAAAGGAAAGTATCACTGCATTAACTACATTAACACATGCCGCCACAGAGTCAGTTAATTAACAGGTGTATTCCACAGACTCGATACTAACTGTCATAGTTTAGCAATGCTGCCACTGGAATAGTTACATGACATTCCCTTATGTACTAGTCATTGTTAAGGTCTCACATTAGCCCATCACACAATGCCATGCAAACAAGATAAGCACAGCCAAACATTCCATTCATTCCTCCTTTGCCCATGATTGCATTAAACACCGCATTGTGCAAACAATGGCCAAAAAATAATAAAATAATAATAAGAAAACAGACAGAGAAAACACAATTTGCACACAAATGAAGAGGAGGTTGGATGTTAATGAAACAGAACCTGTGAATTGTGTGCTGCTTATTTGCATTTCCAGCCTTAACAAATGCACATGTAACACTTTGTAAGTCTAACCTGACACACCCACCTGATATAAGCATTCACAGTTGCCATCCATTAAATTCAAACACTGAGGGAGTGCCTGCACTACATTTACATCCCTACAAGCATCCGGTTTTCTGGGATACAGCAATTCTAATGAGTTCAGACATCATTTACATCTTCACCATGCTGACATCCCTGAATCTACACCAGACAGCAACAGTGTAGCTAGGGAAACTGAAGGGTGAAGGGAAGTTGTATTGTTTATGTGTTGAACATAGAAAAGAGGATATTACTTTGGGATTTATCTGCACAGAGGAGTACTGATTTTTAGATGATATGCCTGCATTTCGTCAGCTACATATTGCATATGATGACATGTAACTATGAATAGTCTGCATAATGGTTTTTATATTTATTCTGATTAGCATGCATTTTTACAATTTTGTCAGTCTGTATTACTTATAAGTGTACTGTTCCTTTGGGGGTGGGAAGCAAAACTGCATTTCTGTTATGGCACAAAAAGGATTATGTCGCCATTGTTATTCTCCTTTTGCTGCATCTAGCCTATATCTAATGCTGTCACATGTTAAGGCCGGTTCTGTACAAATATCATACCTTTTACTTTTTATTCTGTCCATGTAAACTCCTTTCCATGGCTATATTCCAAAAGTTTTGCAACTAACAGGGAACACCAGCACAGGCTCTACATGGTTGCTTTATAGCTTGTTGAATAGCTCCACCATGTTAGATTGGTTAAGTAGCACATAATTCAGCTGCTTATAATTAGCATGCCATGGTGTTTATCTTGTTTGCACAGGGGTGCTCTCCTATACACTGAATTTACTGAATCTAAAAGTTTTTGCACCCATGTGCACATGGCACCACAGTGTCAACATGGTAGAAGATGACTATGTAGGTTTTATTGAATTCCCATGACAGATTTAACTACAGATTTAACTACATCTCAAATGAGGCTTAAGATTCTTACACTTGGAACTGATGTTGTAGTCAGTTCCAAAGGAAAAGGACATTGTAGAAGAAATATCCAAGGAACCCCTTTCTACAGAAAATAATATTGAGGAGCAGAAAGGTGGTTACCAGAAGTTATTTCAAACTAGCAAGACCAAAGAAATCTAAGCCCAGTATATTATTACCAGGATCTTAAATGATATCCTCACTATTACAGACAGACAAGTCCTGCACCTGTAGCACAGGGATGATGTGACGATAAAAAAGTGCTCCAACTAGCACACTAGCTGCATAGTTTTGGATCCACTGGAGGCAGACAAGTTCTGTATTATGTTGCTCATGATAAAGAGGACTGCAATAATACAATCAATTTAATTCAAAGGTGTGGAAAACCACTGCCAAGCCATAAAATGGAATTAGGTGGTTGATTTAGAATATGTTCTTATGACAGTAATGGTATTTAACAACTGCCATTACCTAGCCCTCATTTGTTTGGTCCTAATCCTTGTATATTGTCCTGTGACATGCCCAGATCCTGTGGTCAAATTGTGTATCTCCAGTCTTCTTCTTCTTTCAGCTTTTCCCATTTAGGGGTCACCACAGCAGATCACCTGTCCGATCATGATTGGCAGTAGCATTTTACGGTGTTGAGTTGCCAGCTCGGCAATCAACCTTCCACAGAAGGTATACACACACACACACACACACACACACACACACACACACACACACACACACACACACACACACACACACACACACACACTCATGCCTAGGGCCAGTTTAGAGTGCCCAATCCACCTACAGCATGTCTTTGGGATATGGCAGGAAACCGGAGCACCCAGAGGAAACCCACATGACCACAGGGAGGACATGCAGACTCAGCACAGAAGGCACCCCAGCCAAGGATCAAACCGGAGAACCTCTTGCTGAGAAGCAACACCACTAACCGCTGCACCACTGTGGCTGCCCAAATGTTATAACTCCAGTCTATTTCTCCCATAATAATTTAGGCAGGATAGACATGTAGATGGATTCAATAGAGCCTATGCAGTCATTGTTCACTGACAGTTTTAGATTCAGTAAGTGCCATGTACAGGCATGCACCCCAGCACATACAAGGTAAACACTGTGGCATGCTGATTACAACATAAGTAGCTGAATTGCATGCTAATTAACCAATCCAACATGGTGGAGCTATTCAACAGGCTATAAAGCACCTCTGTAGACTGTGCTGGTTTTTCCTGCAAATTCCAAAACTTTTGTAATATAACCACAGAAAGGAGTATACACAGACAGAATGTTAGGAGCTGCTGCTGCTTTAATTCATTTGTATGTGCTGATTCTACTAATAGGCCTAAGCCAAGAAGGAGAAGAGTTTTCAGGCCCCGTTTAACTTTTCACAACCTACATGATACAAAGCAGTGCTAACAAAGTTACTTATTTCCATGCCCTTATCTCTCTCTATATAACCCTGTCATTCTTGGCCTGCCAGAAAAATGGTTACAACCCCATAATTCAGACTCTGAAATCCTCCACTCTGGTTACATCCTGCACCTTAAAAGACACAAGAAACAAGGTGGTGGTGTATCTATCATATACTCTGACAAACTTTCTCTATATCCTCTACCTACATCTTCTCCCAGTTTCCATCCAGCTGAACTTTTTATTGCTAACTGTAAATTAAATAATCAAAAAAAACCTAGTAGCAGATTATATCCCTCCTGGCAACAACATCCCTACCCTCAAACACTTTCTCTCCTGGACATCTCAAATCATCTCTTATGAGACTATCATCCTAGATGATGTCAGTATTGACTAGAACCCCCTTGATTCCTACTCTCCCAATACTAACATCAATCTCTTTGGATTCTCTCAACTCATCACCTCTCCCACCAGTATCAATAAACACACAAACAAAATCACTACCCTTGACTAGATCCTCACCTCTAACCCAAATCTGTATCACAATACCACCACTCTACCTGACTCCTTCAAGGAGCATCTCCCTACCCACATATTATTACAACACTCACCTTATCTGCTAAAATCTCACCAATACAAAGACATCCATAATCCCTCTAATTTCTGCCCAGATACATTATACAATCATCTATCCTCTATTAACTGGTTCTTTCTCTACACCATCCCTTTAAATGATGATGTCTCCAAATTGAACAACACCTTTCTGAATATCCTTAATGCCTTAGCCCCACTAGAAAAATAACAACAAAAAACAAACTTTGCTCCATTGTTAATCCAATCCACCAATGAACTAATGCTTAAATGAGACAGCACCTGGAAAACCTGGAAAAAAAACAAACTAACATTGCATCTCCAAACCTATAGAGAATTTAGAAACCTGACCAACAAACAAGTTGATCTGGACAACAAACAATAATAGCAAAAACCACTAGATAACCCCAACTCCAACACAAAAAAAGTTCTGGAATAGTATCAACAAACTCTTACATCCAGGCAACCCTTCTACCCACACACCCTGTCCTAACAGCTCACCAACAGACACTGCCTCCTTTCTTAATTCCCTTTTCATTGACTCTATAAAAAGTGAACTAAACCTGACAACACCTCCCTCTCCCCTTCTGATCCCTTTCCCTCTACCAAGTCCACCAAGTTTTGTCTTAAACCTCTCTCTTCTGTATACATCAAATTTCTTCTTACCAAACTGAAAACCTGCTCCACCTCTGCTGACAACTTACCTCCTCTATTCCTTAAACTTGCAGCAAACTCTGTTGCACATCTAGTCTCCATATTAGTTAACAGGTCAATTCAAGAGAACACAGTCTCTGACATCTGGAAAAAATCCTATGTCATACCCCACCACAAAGGTGGCAATTCAAATGAACCAACCAACTACAGACCTATTGCCATACTATCCCCCTTATCCAAAATTCTAGAAAAATGCATTCATAGCCAGCTTCTCAAACACATCATACAAGACAACCTGTTAAATCCCAACCAACATGGTTTCCATCCTCACCACAGGTTCATAGGTTCATAGGTTGGTACTAGGCTATCAGCCCTAGGGCCTATACAAGCCTAGCCATAACAATTCCCTGGCTATTTCTTCCCACACTATTTACTTCCCTGGACCTCTGTCTAGCAGGGTGACTGAAGTGATCCCCGGGGTGAATTTCCTTTCTCCCATCCAATCATCAAGGTTCCTTTTGAAGAGGGCCAAAGAGGCACTCTGCTTGACATGTATGGGTAATCTATTCCAGAATCTGGGGAGTGTCTGGGTCAGGAACCTATCCCTCCAGCATGTTTTGTTTATTGTGATGACAAGGTTTAAATCCCTGGAGCGTGTGGCTCTGAGGGATTGGGATTTTTTTTAAGTGTAGCATGTCCAACAGCTCTGGGTTTAACATTGCCTTGTATGTTAAGCAGAGATCACCTCTGAGTAGACAATATGCGACAGAGTATAGCTGGAGTTTTTTAAGGCGGTCAGCGTAGGGCATCTGCTTTAGGCCTGTGATTCTTTTAGTGAGGTATTTCTGTGGCCTTTCCAGTTGTTGCAGATATATATATTACAGCACCTATACAGCTCTCATTTCATTTAGACAGAATATCTCCCAAACACGGGACAATAATAAACTTGTCTTATGCTTCTTCCTTGACCCATGTAAAGCCTTTGACACTATTTTCCATACCCTACTGCTCTCAAAACTTTTTTCCCTTAACCTCTCCTCTTCTACTATACTATAGTTCTCTAGTTACCTCTCCAACAGATTAGAATCCATCAAATTTCTTTCTGCCTCCTCCCCTTCCTCCCAATCCAAACGTGTCCCCCAATTGCCAAGTCTTGTACCTCTACTTTTTCATTTTCTTTACAAATAACTTACACACTTCTGTCCAAACTCCTCACTAATACAATATGCAGATGACTCCACTATTATCTCATGCTCTGATAACCTTCCCCACCAACTTGATCTTACTCAAGGTTCCCTCCTTTCAGTCAAAAAATGGCTGACCAATAATCAACTACTACTCAATCCTAAAAAAAAAAAACTTCTACTCTTCCCCCGCAAATCACTACAGCAACATAAAAATACCTTCACAGTATCTTATTTTAATAATACACTTATCTCTGTTGAACCACATACTAAACTTCTGGGTGTAATCATAGATAACCAACTAAAGTTTGACATACATATTCAGTAAGCCATCAAAAAGACACACCAATAACTTAGTCTCTTATACAGACATAAAAAATGTCTCACTATTAATGCCAAATGTTCTCTAGCACAGACTTTCCTTCTCCCAGTCTTACTCTATGCAGCCCCTATTCTCACAAATATTCAATTCAATCTATTAGTTAAACTTGAAACCACCTAGAACAAAATAGCCAGATTTGCTGCCAACTTTCCCTATCGCTCTCACCACTGCATAGCTTTAAAAAAACCTTCAATTACTTCAGCTCCATAACCCACTCCTTCTTCCCCAACTCCATCTCACACACACTATCTTAAATCAATTCTCCCACTGTCCTGCCCTCATGGACCTCATCACTCCCTGCTCTCCTAAGTGTAACCTATGCAGCACAGATCTACACCTCTTAGACATCTACAAACCCATTAAAAATATTGGCAAACTTTTATACAGCCACTCCATCACCAATGCCTAAAACAGACTTCTCCTTTCTATAAGAACAGACAGCAACTTCCTTAACTTCAAAAAACTTCTAAAGGATTTATTTACTAATTCCTGGACCTGTCCTTGTCCCACTCCCACCTAAACTACTCCCTCTCTTCTTCCTTCTTGGCTGTTTAAACCCTCAATATTACTCTTGTAGTCTACCATGTTCAGTTATAAGTTGTATTCTGTTCCTCTTGTGTATATTCACGTGTATGTCAATATTGTATGATGTTTTGTTTTTGTATTTGATTATCTGTGGAGCTTTTCTTCTCTGGTCTCTCCTGAAAATGGGCTCTGCAACCCAGTCAGACTAACTCGGTCAACAAATGTTAAATAAATAATAAATAAATAAATAAATGATGTGGAAAGTGTAAAGCGCTACAGGGTGGACATAGACACACTACAGGAATTCTGTGACATCTGCTGACCTCAACTCAGAGCCAGAGCCAATGAGAGGAACTCATCCCAGTGGAGAAAAGGTACGTGTAGCCCTTAAAATCTTAGCTACAGATACCTTTCAAAGACCAACAGGGGACATGCTGAGGGTGTCACAGGCATCAGCATCCAGGATCTTCCACTAATTCCTGAATGTTATTTTCCAGCATGCCATTGATCACATATATTATCCCCATAGTTCTGAGGAGAGGGCCAGAAATGTGCAGGGGTTCCACCATGTAGCACACTATCCTGAACTAGTGGGTACTATAGATTGCACAGATATAGAAATGAAGGCATCACTTGGGGAACAGGGTAGGCTCTACATAAACAGAAAGAGCTACCACTCTATCATCTGCCAAGTCATGTGTAATGCAAAGAGAATCATCTTGAGCATGTGTGTTGGCAACCCTGGCAGTTACCACTGTTCACATATCTGGCACACCTCCCAGTACTAAATGTTTTCTAGGGGGGGGGATATCCCAAAAGATCATTTACTGGGGGGTGCAGGATATGCACTATAACTGTGGTTGATGACACCCATTAGAAGTGCACCCTCCCACAGAAGAATGCCATAGCGAGGCACACGCTCATACCAGAAGTATCACAGAGCATGTGTTTGGACTGCTGAAGTCATGGTTCCAGTGCCTATATTCATTGAGGGAATCCTGCAGTACAATCCACAAACATGTACAGAAATATTCACAGTATGTGCCATGCTACACAACATAATCCAAAGAAACAGCTTCAGCAGGATCAGCAAGGGGAAGGGTCACACACTCCATCCAGCAAGACCAAGGAAACCACAACCACAGGCAGATGAGGAGTCAGAGAGGGGAACCACCAGCTGCTGTGGATGTAGGCAGATATAGGCATGCTCAGTATGCCATTGCATTGGCTAAGAGACAACATATAGCACACTTGCTCACTACCTAGGGGCCTAAAACCTTATCCTTACTCAAATACATATAGTAACATTGATGCCGAGCAACTCACACAACAGTTACCTTCCCATCTACTGGCTGTGTACTACTTGCATCAGACACAGTCAGCCTTGAACTAAAACTGTGGCGACTGCTGCATTTACAAGGTAAGTCCTAAACCTGAAGTGCATTGTTCAATAATATGAATGTGTGGCATATACTTGTATTTCATTAGTTGGCACAGCTATCAAGTAAAAAGTGAGAGATTTGTACAGAAAGTACCTTAAAATGTCACAGCAGAGACTTATTTGACTTACATGTGTCCATTACTTAGTAGTAGGGTTCAGGCATCAAAGATTGACACAGTCATACCTCTCAAAAGTACTGATGATCACTGCATGCCCTCACTTTAGCACCATACGTTTGTACTGGAAAATCATTAAAGAGGGAAGTTAAAAAGTAATGATACAAATTGCAGTTTCTGACTTCACAACCTTCACAAAATCATTTACTAAAAAGTTGGGAAATTTTGATGCTATCAACTGTCTAACTTTCCAAGACCAATATATGTAAAAGATACAATTAACAGTTGATGATCGCAAATGCAGCTATGCTAAGCACTAAGTTATCTATGCACCCTGAGCATCAGACACAAAGCTTATGTATCCCTGAATCCAAAATATAGAAAACAGGTTTATGGCACAGTTATCATCACTTGTGCAGGGTGTTAGTTGGGAGGGCAGGAAGCCTTGGCTGACACAAAAGGTCGGTGAGTGTGTGTAAGTAAGAAAGAAGCAGGCAGACAGTTGGATACACCAACAAATGACCAGTGAGACAAAATGTGTAACTGGTGTGTGTATCTGTAGAGGTTCTCTAGGTGAAATTGGTGTGTGAGTGCATGAACACTGCCAAGCTCTGTGATGGCTCTACATCTTGGTATGTCAGACAGGTGTGAGCTGTGCATGGTAGAGGTGGTAGTTCATCTTTGTCATTCCCGACCACGAGAACTAGCTTTGCCAGGAGTTGCACTTACACATGCACACCCATGGTCAGATGCAGTGTTGATACCTGAACCTGACTGATGTCTTTGAGGGGGTACACAGGAGTATGACCCCATGGCCTGCTATGTCTAGGTGTGGACAGCATACTCACTGATGGAGCAGTGCAAGTACTGCCACTATTGGAGTGTGATCAGGCATGGCAACATTGAATGACAGCAATTGATTTGGCTGACTTACACACATGTGGATACCATTCCCCTCCAAACAGATGTTCCATCACAGACACCGCTCATTCCAGCATGTCATTCGTCTGATCCATTGAGTCAGCAACACTATGGAGGCAGTCACGCATGTCGGACTATGCCACATGTACACCCCGAGTTTTGTCTGAAGCACCTATGGGAATGTGCCTGTGCTGCCATGATGGCCCTAAGCATATGCTGAGTGGCATGGGAAGAGACACCTGCATCAGGTGGAGAAGGAACAGCAGGCCCCATCCAAGCACCCCTATCAACCCTCCTGCGTGGCACCTCACCCACTCTTTAGCTATGGCCAGACTTAATAGGTACTGAAACCACAGTAGCCACACTTCTCTGATCAATGGCCTTACCCTCCAGCTGTGCAATATCTGTGGACTCACTGGAATGGGTAACCATAGGCTTATGGGCTGTGCCCAATGGAACTGCCATGGGATGCCTTTATATCAACCTCAGTGTCAGATTCAACCTCTGCACTCCCCTACTGTGCCTCAGTTCAGCCACCACCATCATCAGTGTCTGCTAATACACGGACATCAAATGGCATAGGGCTCACACTACCACTGTCATGATCACCTGTGGTAAAAAGCAACAAACACAGGAATAAATTAATACTTACACTATATATTGCAATATATGCTAACAAACAGTAACAGTGCTGCCGCTATTGCAGACAGTACAACAATACACACAACAGCCCTGACATCAACAGTACACACTAAAATATTTCTACAAATTGCTCAGGAGTACTGGCATAAAAATGTTTGGCTTACCATCTGCAGAAGAGATTCCTCTCTGTAATCCAGATGGTCATGGAAGAAGCTAAGCAGGAGGTAAGAGCAACATCATCACGATTAACAGTAACATGGGGGTAATGCTTTTATCCCTTTATATGTCCACTAACTATACTTTCAACAAGAATGTGGCTGACAGCTCCAACCTAAGCTAATTACTGTAGAAATCTTCAACCACCTAAAAAAGAGATGTGATTCAGCAGCAAATTCTTGATTTCAATAGTTTTACTATATAACAGTATTCAACTGTTCAGATATCAAAGCATAGCTGGAAGCTCCTCCTGAGATGTGCGTTCTGCCTCTGAAACTGTTGCTCCGACATCCAGCACATGCTTACTGCACTCTTTTGTGAGTTGTCTGGATCCCTGATATTGGCCAGGAAATCTTCATTGGATATTAGTGGTGGTTCCCTAGCAGGCCCTCCTATGGTAACCATCTGGTTATGGCCCACTGCAGCTGCTCTCCTCCATGTAGATGTGATCATGTTAGTGGCCCTGTGGTGCACCTGTTCATCTATCCTGGCATGGCCACCCATGGCATTAATGTCAGCTACTATCTGGTGCCATATTTGCAGCCTATATGCCATATCTCCCCATCCCATTTTCAGCAGAAAAGCAGCATGTTGCCTAAAGGCATCCACAATCATCTGGTTCTCAGCTTTGGTGAAGGGGGGGGGGGTTCTCTGAAGATTGAAACACCTGGGTGGTATATGCCTAAGTGTGCTAAAAGACAACAGAAGGATAATACACATAAGTATTGCATAACTGCGAAATAACTGTTTACGGAACAAACATTAAGGGTAACCACACAGTACTAGCTACTGGAGAAACATAAAACAGTCTAGAGATGTGAAATAGGAACAACAGGTAGGATGCAAATCAAGGAGAATAACAAGAACAACACATCCTTTTTTGTGCCATAACATTAACTCACCTTTGCCCTCCCCCAAAAAGAACACAAAATGACACATTTTGCTAACAAACTATCATTGAAATGCTAAAAGTGCCTTCAAATGAACTGCCCCTGAAACATTTGCATATATTTATCACACAACATTCCATTTTCATGTATTGGTAATCATGTATACCTATGAAATGTATTGGCAAATATGCCCATGCTATCAGTACACTTCTAACTAATGCAGACAGATAAAAGTTTAAAAGCCTTTGCTTCAGATTTTCTTAAATACTTTCCAGCATATGCAGTATGTAGATGACCAAATGGAAGTATACATTCTGAAGTTCAGTAATCCTCTTTACAGCTATATCCTGAAGAAATAGCAATCTTCCCAACATAAACAAGTCTCCTCACCATCAGTCTGCCCAGCTACACAGTTACCTTTTATATGGTGTAGATTCAGGGCTGTTACCATGGTGAAGATGCAAAGGAGGTGTGAACTCATTAGAACCACTGAATCCAAAAAAAAAAAAACTGGATTCATGCAGGAGTTGTAAACATAGTGCCGGCACTCCTTCAGTGTTTGTTTTAAATGGATTGCAACTGTAAATGATTAGTGGGTTGATAGAAGGAAACACAACCTCACTGCAGTCTGCCTTACATCTACTAGTTGTGTCAGGTTAGCTCTACAAAGTGTTAGATGTAAGGTCGGAAATGTAAGTAAGCAGCACACAAGTCACAGTTTGTGCTCCTTAACATTCAACCTGCCTTTCATTTGTTGGCAACTGTATATGATACTATTTCCACTTAATATCCTCACATTTTAAGGTCAATAATATAGAATGGCTTACACACAGCATGTCTCAGACTACTGCTCAGATACATGAAAAATGGCCAACAAGCACAGAAATGCAAGATAAGACAGAGCTGTATATAAGTTGTGTGATCACTATATGCACTACATACAAAACTAATAAATGTACAAATAACACTTGGATGGTTTGCTATCACTTTAGATCCTGATGCAGTTGGTTGTGAGCAGATTGAGTTCAGTTCTTTGCTGCAAAGCTGTTTGTATGGCAAAGAGAGATAAGGCACCCATCCTATGTTCTGTAGGTGCATTGGAGTGAAAGTTCAAATCCAGACCTATATAAAAATATCTTATATGTACTAACATTTTCTAGTGTGTATGTCATAAATTGCTTTTCATCATTTTAGCTACCTCTCCCTTTTTCTTTTACTTGGGGGGGGGGCACTGTTTTCCACTTAGTGCAACATGGGAACCAGAGAAAAAAGAATGTCCGGTTTGGCTGTGCTTATCTCATTTGCACAAGGCGCAGCACTGTGCAGACTGGACAACTGGTCAGACTGGACCCAGACAGCCAAGAATAGAAACCAGATGCATTCAATTAATACTACTGGGCATCACATACACCAGCAAGTGATGCTGCATGGTGATTAACAGTGAGACCTTAAGAATAATTAGTAAACTAGGGAACATCATGTAATTAATCCTGTGGCAGCAGCTGTAAGTGTAGGGCTAGAGTACAGATGGTCCTGGGTTCTAGTACAGGGCGTGCAAATTTATTTTACTTTTGAGACATTGCAGTTTATATCAATGAACTTCAACATAGGCAAGCATTTTCTCAACTTTCTTGTGGATTCAGGTGTAACTGTAGGACTGCTATACACGTGGTCTTGGGTTTAAATATGGTATATCCATGCACCTTTATTGTTATTCCATTCCCCATTGTGGCACTCTCACTTATGACACTTGACATAGTGGAACTGATATTAATTATATGTATAAGGGCTGAAATACTAGTATTGTGTCAATTATTTAAGTATATATCTATGTATTATCACATGTATCACTGTGGGTATACTGTGAACTATTTTCCTGTAAGTATATTTTGCTATCTGGACTGGCATGACCTTCACATTTGCCTAACACACATACACAAATGCCTGTGCATCCAATAACCTTGAAATTATAACTGCGATTATGTAATGCCTCACTGCTTGTGACTGTTGTACTCTTCTTATCATTGTGCCAACATGGTGCTCCAAGGTGTGCACTTCTGAGCACTGCTTTTGTGTGATGGCAAGCAGAGCACAACATTTTAAGCAATGTTCACACTCCCAGTAAATTCAATGAGTAGAATTGGTGGGAAATCATCATTCTCCATTTCTCTAGATCCATGGCAGCCATGGCAGGCTTTTGTATGGAAGGTGTCAGGTTTAGGGCACACAGATGGGGTGTTCAGGAGTCCAAGATTTTTACTGGACTCCTAGTTAAGAACTACAGTGGCAAGTTTCTGCAGGAGGAGTATTCTGACTCCCAGTATAAGTTGGAAGCTTGGAATAGTTTAGCCCAAGCTGGAACCAGTGACACCAGAATCTTGCACACTGATGACCAGTGTAGGCATCAATACAATGACCTACAGAGGAGGAAGAGGGATACCCTCGACTGTTGGATCAGGAAATTTAGAACTGGGGATATCCCACACCCGTGTAAGTATCAGCTACAGAGAGTACTTGTAAAACTTAAAAGCTGAATATAGGTAAGACTGGTATTCATAAATGTATTCTGTTTTGTTCTGTTTTCTTTTTTCACAGCTGCCCGTGATCGTGAGATACATGTCTGAAGCCATGAGGGTAGATTGGTGAGGATGAGGGAAGCATGTGGTGCAGAAGAGTAGTGGTATTGTAACAATAAAAGTTAAAGATAGCTGTTTTGGTATTTTATAGAGTTGTATCAAATTGAGCATGCACATCTCAACTCTAAAAGCAGATATGCATGCATTAGTCTGTAGCACAAACCAATAGTCCAATATTAAAATATCATCTTGAACATGCATATCTCAACTGTATAAGCAAGTATGCATACAATAGTCTGTAGCACACAGCAAGATTTCAATATTAGACTTTAAACAGAGGTTGTGGGATAAAATACCACAATTCATAACTATACAATAGAGTTAATTTTTCACATATATTTAAATTAAAGTAAAACTTCTATACCAGTGGCACAGAAGCCCTGCTGTAAACTGTAATCTTTATAATTGGAATATGCATATGTGCAATTTATGCACATGTCAAGGAGTATTTGCTGCAATCTTTAGTATAGTGTGCATCTGTTAGGAGATGGTAGTCCTAAAAGAAAAATGTATTTGTTAGGAGTTGGTAGTCTTAAAAATAAAAGTTAAGATAATAGAGTCAAATAATTGTATCAATGCATTGTATGCCACATATGACGGTACTAATCTTATCTCTTATTTTCTCTCACCACAACCCCTACATCTCTTTTTTATTTTATTTTATTTTTGTATTTTTTATTTTATTATGTGTCATCAAAATGTGTCCACGTCATCCATGTGTATCATATCAGTAAATGCCCCACAGAACAGCGGGGTAGGCCTGCCCCGCAGGATCCATCTGCCCCATTTCCACTAGCTCCAGCACTTTTGCCCAGCATGTCTGGGAGCCAACCTGGCAACATTGCCTCTGCTGCCCCTGTACCACCTGCCACCTCAGTTAGTTCTTTCCCATAGGCTGGTTCAGTGATACTAGCTGTGACCAGTGGCAGAGGTGATGATTTCATTACTCACAATGAATTGCCAAGATGGTGCATAGGGTTGTGTACCTTACTGCTGCTGCATACCTACAATGGCTAGAGAGGTTGCTCTCTCTCGTTTTGCAATGCACCAGGGAGAGGAGAAAGAGACATCAAGCACTCAAGCCAGCAGCAGATTAAGTTGACAGTAATGACAGTCCAGTGGGTCAGGACTCGATTCTCACTGTCACCCAGCTTAATGACCATGGGTTCAGGATGTCTCCATCCTCACCCCAATCATGGGGTCTCCCAACCTTTTCTGTCCATCACAGTCCCTGTCTGTTGTCTTGTTTGCCTTGTCTGTCTGCAATTGCTTCCTCACCTACTCATTTTACCTCATCCAGACATTTCTAAATCCCTTCCCCAACATTTCTCTCTCTCAAAAAAAAAAAAAAAATGGGCACCTGTCCAACAGAAAAAAAATCGTCCCATGCATAACTTTCCATTTTTCATATGTGTCTTCATGACACACTTGATTCAGTCCAATTGGCTATACAACATGATTGTGTTGTAGTCACCCCTCTCTCTGGAGGTAACAGTCCAAATTCAGTTAAGATTTTTAACAATGTACAATTTACATTGTTAAAGAAATGGATAGTCATGGTTCTGTCCTATCTCCCTCCTGCACATTCTTGCCCTACCTTCCCTTTTTTATTCCCTCTGCTTGCACCCCATTTCACCACTGTCCTATCTACCCTTTTCATCTCTTTAAGGCATTTTTGCATGAAGGTGCACATTGTACAACAAAGTAGAGCAACACAGAACGACAGCAATGTATCTTAAACTAGTAGATACAGCAGCAATGTATTGAATGTATTAGATACACCTGTATTATATACACCTGTATTCAGACCCAATACCATCTGACCCAACAAGGAATGCATCAATGCATTAACAAGTGCCACCACATAGTCAGTTAAGCAGCAAGTATATTTCATTGACTCAACACTAACTGTCAGACTTTAGGAATGAGGCTCACATTTATGCATGGCTTACTTACTCACAAACATATGTATCTCGCATGTGCATACACTTTGTTAACTGTTGCACAAACCCACTGCTCGCCCACTACGGAAATGTACATGTTATCCTGTAGGGTCTATATTAGATAATCAAACTTTCAAAAGTTCGAGTGTCATATGGTCGGCACCATATGATCGAATTTTTGAAAGTTTGAATGTTTTAACGGAGATCTTTGTACAGCACAGAATGGGAAGATTTCCCTTTTCTGCACTGTAGTGTGATCTCGGAGTTGGTATATTTAAAGAGCGGGGGTTGTGGGGGGTGCCCCCTGCTTAAAATGTTCAGGTAGGTTACTTGTGTAGTTTATTTTTTTATTAGATGTTCAAACTTTTAAAACTTCGATCATATGGTGTCAACCATATAACAGTCGAACTTTTGAAAGTTTGATTATCTAATATAGACCCTATCCTCTATTACTGCTGTTTACTGTCCATTCTCTGTGTATGACATGAACTTACATTTGTAAACATTACAAACTGAGGGCCCTATCTAACAATATGTCTCATATTTACAATACATTCATCTGTTGCCATGCCCCTAGGCACTGCAACCCTGGTGCCTCAATACTGTTTTCATACATATAGCAACCACAGTACAAAATGTAATATCACATGTTGTATGCTATGCAATGCTCATCAATCTGGTAACATGCAGAACTACAACTATAGACTCATATGCCTAAAAAGACTTATCTACAAGGCTAGTGAAGGAATTAGCATGGACAATATCCTCCGAGACATAGGTGACATTCAACAGACTTGACCCTACACATGTTGTTTTTGTGAATGGTAGATCTTGCTCTCTAAGCCATGTGGTGGACTTCTTGGATAATGACCTCACAGATAATAGGACATACCGCCTATGTTGACTTATCCAAAACCTTTCACACTATCCCCCATTCATGTCTCACAGTGAAGATGTCTCATATGGGAATTAAGCCATGCAGTACTACAGGGATAGGCAACTGGCTAACTGACATAACACACACTCTCAAAGTTGGGGACTGGACCTCCTCCAGTAGCCAATTACCATTAGAATACATGAAGGATCTGTTCTGGGCCTCCAACTGTCTGCAAACTGCTTCCCTGAAGTGCAGGCAATGGTAGATGGTCTGTGGTTTGCCAAGTTTGCAGATGACTGGTAAATGGACACACTAATAGAATTCCTCAATGATAGTAACATTATGGAAGGGTATACCTCTTAAACTCCCTGAGCAAAAAATCTGGACAAAGCCATAAATAAAAGTGGGACAAAGGCCCAAAAATAGGGACATTTTGTTTTAAATATTGCTCTTAGAAACTTGGAACATTGATAGAATAACAGGTTTTGCATTAACATGGATTTTCTGAAGGGGAATGAAGTCTGAAACTCAAATGTCTGTCATTATTTTCTAAGTTCAATCTTTAATGATTTACCACATTTTTATGAAAAACAGACCAAAAATATGAGGCAAAAATCTGAACATTCTGCAAAAATCTATACAGTTAAGAGGTATACTGAAGGGGCTACCACACACAAATGATTGGTGCCAAACTCATGGAATGAACCTTAAAGCATACAATGGGTCACTGTCTCCTTTGGTAATAAAGTACCCCTGCTATTTGTTGTAAGAATTGGGAACACATGTTGATAGCAATCTACACTTTCATCACTATGTGCCCATAGTGATGACACACACATTCTGCATTGTGCACATCATACATATGGACATCACATCCAAGACCAGGATGGTCATACCTCTGCTGTACTCTACCCTTATCAGACCACTAACTGAGTAGAATGCTCCCTTTTGTCTGTACCTCACCACCTCACCAGACACTTGCAGCAATTAGAGAAAACATAGGGTTGTGCTTGGGAGACTCCAGGGACTCCAAACATGACATACATGGAAAGACCTGTCAGTGTACTCAGTATCATGCAGGCTGCTGAGGGATGACATATGCCTGCCCTACAGAGCAGTCTCAGACCCTGCCTTACTGGAAATGCTAGAAATCTGCAAACTAAATGGGACAAGTATAACTTGGCCCAGGGTTCTCATCCTAGCCTATGACATAAACAGAACATACTGGAGAGACAGATTGATCCCCAACTACTCACAGTCCTCTGTAATAGGCTCTCACTGCATGTGAATCAGTGCTCCTCAATGACCCTGTTCAAGCAGAACCTTTACTACTGGTTGGATGATTGTAAAATCACCTCTAGGGTGGCACCTATTTCCCTCATGGACAGGGTCAGTTGGTACTGGTCACAAAATTGCTTTGCTAACAACGACCAACCAACTATGCTCAATAAGGGTATTTGTGTATTAACATAACTAGGCTTCTAAACACCATAGGGGCAATAGGCTAGTAGCCTCCTATGAACATATGAAGCTATGAGCCTATGCAGGTCTCCCAACACTGTGTTTTGTACCATCTGTATACTTAGATAAGTAGGGGTTCTGTTCTCACTGCAGTTAACTGTGTGTGTGTGTGTGTGTGTGTGTGTGTGTGTGTGTGTGTGTGTGTGTGTGTGTGTGTGTGTGTGTGTGTGTGTGTGTGTGTGTGTGTGTGTGTGTGTGTGTGTGTGTGTGTGTGTGTGTGTGTGTGTGTGTGGGTGTGCTTCTCTGTGTCTAGCCTGAAGAGCTGAAGTATGTGTCCTATAATGACTGCTCTAATTTCATGGATCTATTTTGATGCTTGCACATGCCTAGACATACATTTCATGCAGGGATCCCCACTTCTCTCTAACATGCACTGCTGATGTCATCTACTATAAGTTGGCATGCAACCATGTAAAAATCAGACTTGTGCTGTAATGCTTACATAAAGTATTTCGATCTATAGTCTGTGTACTTAGATAGGTAGGGGTTCTATTCGCATTCCAGTCAGCTATGTTTGTGTGTGTCAAGTCAGAAGAGCAGAAGTATATATCCTGCAGTTACCACTCTAATCTCATGAATTGACAGTATTTTGATACTTGCACATGCCTACAGGTCCATTTCATGCAGGCCTTCTAAAATACATTGCTGATGTCATCCACTATAAGTTCACCTGCAGCCTTGTAAAAGTCAGACTTGTGCTGTGGCATTTGTGTGAAATACAGTGTTCTGCAGTTTGTGCTCTCAGATAGGTAGGGCTTCTATTCTCACTGCAGCCAACTGTGTGTGTGAGTTGTTGTTTGACATTGCAGAGAGCATTTTACACCAGCATGCGGGACACTGTTATATTCTCCTCAACAGACACTGCAAATGTCATCAGCTATAAAGTGTTGTCTGACACACTCGCAGTCTGACTTGAGTTGTGCTGCTTGTGCAAAGTACTGTGTTTTGTAATCTGTGTTCTTAAATAGGTAGGAGTTATATTCTCACTTCAGTCATGTGTGTGTGTGTGTGTGTGTGTGTGTGTGTGTGTGTGTGTGTGTGTGTGTGTGTGTGTGTGTGTGTGTGTGTGTGTGTGCATGTGCTTTAGGGTTGCAAATCATCCAGAATTTTTCCGGACTGTCTGGAATTAAGGGACACTGTCCAAAAAATGGAGGCTGCCTTTTTTGGACAGCATAGTGTGGAAAAAATAAAATCAATTGTCTGAATCATTGCTTGATAAGATGCCTAGTTCACTGTCTTATGTTCCATAGAAAAGCAACCAGTCACATTCTGTGTGTGTGAAGCTGTTGCTTGACATTACAGAGAGTATTTTACATAAGGATGTAGGACATTGCTATAGTCTCCTCAACACACACTGCTGATGTCAGCAGCTATAAAGTGTTCTCTGACACACTCTAAGTTGGATTTGAGCTATGGCAATTGCATAAAATACTGTGTTCTGTAGTCTGTGTACTTAGATAAGCAGGGGTTCTATTCTCACTGTGGTTACTTGTGTGTGTGTGTGTGTGTGTGTGTGTGTGTGTGTGAGGGGGACTGTTTCGTAACATTACAGAGAGCATTTTACACCAGCATATGGGGCACTGTTATATTGACCTCAGCTATATTAGCTTTTTGGATATGCAGTACTCCCAACCAGGGCATGGTCAGAGACTGCACTGGAGACCAGGCAGACGTCACCTCATCCTATACAATAAAGATTACAGTGACATGGCTTTTAATCTATCCACATACATATGTTGCCAAGAAAGCCCTGTGGTCTCTCCAGCTGCTTCATATGTCTGATGAGGTACATGAAAAAGAGACCATTATACTCTATTACTGTTGTGATGAAGTTTGACTAGAGTGCTGTCATACACTCTTAAGATCTCAAAATGATGGCATGATTTGCACAACAAAGTCTTTCAATACCACTGTGGACACTTGGTGGTTAAAGTTCAGATTTCTATCTACATGTGTTCCCACTGCTTGCATGACTGGGTTTCTGCATAGCAGGACTGTTGACAATGGTGTGATTAACATGAAATTCCACTTTTCAAATGGACGACATTACAAATGCACATTTCTAAATTTATTTGTCGATCGTGTGCCTTTGTCACCATTCAGTTGTATGTGTTACCTCCTCCTGTACCATGTTATCACCATTGGTGGACTCAGTGATTGCACACA
Source organism: Protopterus annectens (assembly GCF_019279795.1). NCBI lineage: Eukaryota > Metazoa > Chordata > Ceratodontiformes > Protopteridae > Protopterus > Protopterus annectens. The sequence continues at coordinate 1,871,049,509 of NC_056737.1, forward strand.
ATATGGAAGAATCAGCAAATTTGGTAAGCCAAAGGCCATATACTTTAGCTTGAACTGTTGTGAAATAGAGCTCAAGCAGTTAAGGGCCAAGCACAAATCCCTGGGGTTTGCCATTGGTGACAGCTTTACTGGCATAGATTGATTCACCAACATTCACATGATGTGCTCTATCACTGAGCCAGTTGGTTACCCATCAACTGAAGTAAGGGTAAATCCGTAGCATGGAAGTTTTCTCAATTATACCCGTATTGAGATTGTGTCAGAACCCTAGGCCAGATCACGATAGGCATATCACATGGAATCAATGGGCTCTGACAACATGACAGGTCACTTATGGCATGACTAAGCACATACACATTAATGATATGGTTGAATACACAGTTTAACACAACCTCCACATGGCTATGTCCCCATACAAGGCTGTACATCAACATGCACTCAGCTGAGTTGTGGGGACAGCATCTGATGCATGCATGTATAGAGATATTCTGACTCTCCTTGAATATGAGGTAGACCAACAGGTCATCATGGACCTCATCTACATGTACACTAGTAATACAGTGGTATGTGCAACAGACCTGTGTGAGTTGTTAATGCTATATCAAGTCCATTAAATCTGACAGATGTCCTCAAAGTGGTCATCGAGAGCATGTATGAGGACAATAGCATGATCTTGTGGAACTTGACCAAGTCAAGAAATTTGACACAAATCCAGACTGAGGTATTCAACTAACACTGTCACATGTGACAGCTATATCATTAAATGGGTAGAACAGTTTATGACATACATGGCATCTCATTATGTTGAGATATGTGACGTGACTTATATCTCAGGTCCAGTGATCAGGTTGGTACATCAGGGGTGTCTGCTAGGCCCTTTCCTGATTAGTTAAGTGATAGACATCACAGATGACATACACATGCTATGTCCAAACAGCTGCCAGAAGGGCTACAGACTGTGGGCAATCATTGACTCCAACTGTGAAATTAGTATAATGCAGACAGTATCAGCACATGCCAAAAACTGCTGCCACAGCCATGACAACACCTGCATTGACAAGAAACATGGTTTGCTGAATCAGGAAACACACACACCACCCACGTATAATGTGGACTTCAAACCCCATAATTAGACCAATAAGTATGTGACCCATGTCCTGGGGTAGATGGTAAGCATACATCCACCACCATGTGGTCACAGTGCTAACTACTCCGTTAGATGTAACAGAAGTACTAGGTGTGTGAACGACATGCACATCAGAGGCTATAATACGTTCGTGGTTCTCAGCCTTTATCACACCTACAACTGTGTACAATGTACCCTTCTTCATGTACCTCCCTACACATCTTCCAGGGATGTGTAAATGAGGTTCACACAGCTTATAGGCCATACCTATGTATTCTTTCTGTGCAATATACATGACTGTCTGATGGTGCGTGCGCATGTGTGCTAACTGTTCTGCTTGTGCACATACTACATACATAGGTGTTTGGCAACATTAATGGCACATATAGCATTCATAGCGGTGTGCGTTATGCCATATATAAGTATATTTAAGTATATATATTATATATATATATATATATATATATATATATATATATATATATATATATATAAAACATGCAAACAAGGCAACTAGCCTATACTGCCCATACTTTCGCATGCAGATATAGCAGTAATCTACTAACACCTCTTGCAGATGTTATAGTGCCAGGACAGTGTGTGTGGTTACCCTCATAGATTGTGGATTTATCATAATGCTTGTCATGCAAGTGCCTGTATGTATATATATGTGTGTGTGTGTGTGTGTGTGTGTGTGTGTGTGTGTGTGTGTGTGTGTGTGTGTGTGTGTATGCTCATCTCTTATCACATCACATATGTTATGTCAGAGGCATGGGATTAGTGGTGGTATTATTCTGCTATTGTCCATGAATGTGGCTGGTTCTTCTAATGTTTTCCATGACTGTTTACCTGTGGCCACCTTGCTGGGGAGCTCTGTTGAAAGTACTGCCATATTTAGGCATATAATTTTGCACAGATTCAGAATATGCACCCTAACCCAGTTGTATTTCAGATCCCAGATAGTTGTCTTCTACATTCTTCATGTAAGGATGCTTATAGGTTCATAGGTTCATAGGTTGGTATTGAGCTATTTGCCCGAAGGCATATATTAGCCCAGCCATGTTGTGCTGTATTCATCGACCCTTTAGTAGTTCCCTAGACCCTTGTACTAGCAGCTAGTACCCTTGGCCCCTATCTAGTAGTGCTGTTGGTGTGATCCCCGGTGTGAACTTTCTGTTACCTCACACAAACATCCTCCCCATTATTATGTCACCTTGTGTGACACTCACTGACAACACATTTTCACTGTACAGTCAGTGTTGTACCATATAGATATGTGTTTGGTTTTGTTGCTGCAACCATCTTCCATTGACATGCCCCCCCTCTGCTGTACATAATGGAGTTTCACCTGTCCTCTTTCCCTGTGTTCATTCCTACAATTCATGTGTGCGTCTCTATTCAATACACACACTTCCCCTGAGTGATCATTTTACATGGCAGTCCATGTCCTGTTACAGATCACTAACTAAGCTTCAGTACAGAATGCCAGGAATGGGATATCACAATACTTTGCACTGTAAGTAAACTGTCCTGTACTCTGTTTGGACCACATGATTCACAACTCTCAACTGTCCAGATATTCACAGGCTGTCCAGATCTTTTCCTTATCTGCCATATCATTGGGATGATCTTTGGACTGATGTGACTCAGTATTATGTAAATCTGAGTGCATACCTCTCAACTGTCCTGATTTGTGCAGAACATCAAGTTTGTTTCTCATATTTGTGATCTTTTCCTCATAAAATTTTTGTTTAATGGCAAATCATTGGCATGTCATTGCAGAGTGAAGACAGAAACGGATGACTGACATTTGAGTTTCAAACTTCATGCTCTTCAGAAGGTTTATACTAATGTACAATCTATTATTCTATCAACTTTCTAAGATTGGAAGTGCAATATTAAAAATTTGCCACTATTTTTGGTCTTTTGTCTCCCATTATGTAAGCCTTTGTCCACATATCTTGCTCAAAGAGGATTATAGGTATATTTGAGTTTCATTCTACCACATTTCTATGTGACATCTATGTCAAATATGTCCCTATTTCTGGTTAACTGTCTCAGCATTATTTTGTCCTATGTGGAGATATGTTTCACTAACAGATGCACAGCTATCTGTGAAGCCCTGGTGGTCATTGTGGCATTCCAAGCAAAGCCACATAAAGTAGGTACTCTGATTTATATAGAATTGTATTTGCATTCGCTTACATGGTTTACTAGCCAACAACATTGTTACCAGCCACAAAACCTAACTAAGACGCGTGACATTAATATGCATTGCATGCTGCTGCTTACCACACACCATCACCCAAACACATAAACTCCTTGTAGGATTTGCGTGGAGCCTACATGAAGTTTATTGAATCCTGGGAAATGTCAAGTAACATACAAATATTTTCCAGCAAGTTACTGTTAATATTACCAGAGTAAGGCATTAAATGTCTAAACATATCATGACCTAAATCATGCGGCATGAGAGAATATAGACCAATCACATTTGCAGTGATAAAATAATGTCCTCTCTAAACTTCACATACTTTAGATTACCAAAAAGTGCCATGAGTCCCTGGTGAAAAAGTATGACCATTAACCAGATGCTTAAAACTTATATTAATAAAAAATAAAAAAAAAACACTAAACCTTCCATTTCTAAATAATGAATATGCTGTTGACCACTAACTAATCAGTAATATGTTGAGTGAGCCAGAGAAGAAATAGGATCCTGTGAATGGAGATAGTAACTGTGATTCAGTAGTTCAGTATCATGGGGAATATTAGCACAAAACAGCAGGGTGAGACTGAGTCATATGGTTCAATTCACGAGGAGGGCTCCAAGTTATTCAATATATTAGTGTACTCTATTAAGCTAATAACCTGATTCTTTTCTTATTTCAGGAAGGAGTTGTGGTGACCAGTGATATTTAGAAATGATCTGTCAAATAATTTAATGGCAAAATTCAAGTAAACTGAAGCAACATTCAAAAGACCAGTGTAGCAATGCAGACCAGATACAACTGAAAAACAGTAGTGTTCTCAGTTTAAATAATTACATGTAACACAACACATGCCTGATCTGTCAGCATGTAGCACTGGACACATGACTGCTAAAGGGCAGACAGATGGTTTGTGGATCATTTTGTAGCTCGGAACGTGGGTCTAAATGCAATCAGTTGGCAATGAATAGCTGAAGGGAGCATTTATTTGCTTGCTTACACTTAGATGCAACACCCGCTTGCAGCTGAATACAATCTTTTCTGAATCCTCCTTTTTCAGTTGAAATACATTAAACACTGAAAAAATATATATACAAGAAAAAGATTTAAAAAATGCTTTTTGTTGCATTTGAGTTTGGTTTTGCTTATTGTGATAATGAGGTACCAGACGAAGTAGCAGGAATCAACAAAGCCAGCCTCAAATGCTTTTCTGAAATCAACTTGTTTGTATTTCTTTTGCAAAATCTTCAGTCTTCTTCCTTATTTTTTACATTTTAGAGTGATTTAATAAAAAGCATTCTTTTTTAAAAAATCTTTTTTTTTTTTTATATTTTTATTTTTTATTTTTGGTCTTCAAGCAAAATCTTGTCTCTAGTGTGTAGGGAGATGCGAGTGTGTGTGTGTGTGTGTGTGTGTGTGTGTGTGTGTGTGTGTGTGTGTGTGTGTGTGTGTGTGTGTGTATGTGGAGAAAATGATGCAGGTTTTCATTTAAGACCACTCTTAGTGCAGTGCATCCCACCCTGTCTCTTTCTGGTTCTGTCATGTCTTTATGGGTGTGTCTCCTGCTGATGAGTAGCTCAGCGTTATTTACGTCTTGTATTGTTGTGTCTCTGGGACTCAATGTGTGTGTGTGTGTTTGTGTGTGTGCATGTGTCTCTGTGTCAGTGTGTGTGTGTATGTGTGTGTGTGTGTGTGTGTGTGTGTGTGTGTGTGTGTGTGTGTGTGTGTGTGTGTGTGTGTGTGTGTGTGTGCATCTGTGTGTGTGTAAGAAATGATGTAGGGAGATGTGAGAGAGAGAGAGAGAGAGAGAGTGTGTGTGTGTGTGTGTGTGTGTGTGTGTGTGTGTGTGTGTGTGTGTGTGTGCGTGTGTGTGTGTGTGTGTGTGTGTGTGTATAGGAAATAATGTAATTTTTCATTTAAGGCTGCTTGTAGTACAGTGCATCCTGCTCTGTCCCTCTGTGGTGTATTTCAGATAAATATCTGACCAGATGTGACACCAGATCACTGGCCCAGTAATCAAGGAGCCTCAATCCTTACCACTAACACCAGTGAGGGATGTGCACATTGGAAGGATGAACAGTACACACACACAGTAAAGTACAATTTCCCTTAAGAGCACACAGAGATCACAGTCAGTCTGGGGCTGGTTCTCACTCTCTCTCCAGATCTCCAATAAGACTCCCCACTGGCACAGCTATAGGGTTAAGATCTCAGCCAAGTGATTAAGCCAAAACCTCCATCACCCTCTCTATCCAACCAGTGCTTCGTGTCCTTGCCCAAGTAGCTGACACACACACACATACACACACACATACACACACACACACACACACACACACACACACACACACACGCACGCACACACTTTGGGATTTGATTCATATACCAACACACAGACATTCCTGGGGAAGGCTGGCACAGGTTCACTAGCTATGCCCCCTTCTGCCCAGTATAAGGTAGTAATCATTGACACCAACCACTACTTATGAGCTACTATAAAGGCCCTTACCAAGTGTGCCCAATCTTACTGTGTAATGTTACTATTATCCAAATGGTAAGTGTGGCCAAACTTTTACGACTATTAGAGTGGCCTGTACAATGTTACCAAATACATGCAAGTACTCTAAGAGCTTAAATATCTCTTAAACAAAACCAGCCACAATTAAAAGGCTTACATATATTTAATAATAAATAATAAAAGCACAAGACAGTACTTATTAACTCGACATTGTGACAACAGAGTTCAGAATCACAGGAAATACTTTAAAATAACATAGTAGGACAGTCTCACATAAATATAGAAAACATCTACGCTAATCTTGCTATATTCCTATCTATCTCTAAGATAAACTATGTTCTAAATAACTTACTTACAGAGCAAGGTAAGTGCTGGTGATTTGTTAACACATCCAGAACAAGATACAACATGCACTAATTGTCTCTCTGAGATAGTTCTTAAATTAATAATACACATTACTGCTGAATCATCTCAGAAGATATCATTCTTGTTACCTCTGCCTACGTTTCCCAGGCTAGCAGGAACTTAATTTTTTAACATGTCTCTGTTAAAAATACTTATCACTCAGAAGCTGGCAATTCTCTCTTAGAAGCTTGCCGGAAACTGAAAAGTCATAAAACAATTACCTTGGAAACCTGTAATTACCTCTGCTTCCAGACAATACAAACAAGCTCCTAGCCTAGACATCCTGTCTCTTAGATTGAGATAAACTGACTTTATAACAATCGTAAAACTCTTTATTTATCAACTTATTTTCTTAGAGTTTTGCAAATTAACTCTGTATATCCCAATTTCTACTATGAAACATAGATTTACATAGGCATAGAGTTTATACACATTTCTGCTCTTTTCCAGCAGGGTGCACCGTGGTTACAATCTTGAAACTCAGTACAGGACATGCAGTTTTCTTACATTTTTAAGGCAAGCATACAGATCATATTAATATTCACAAATGACATAGAATTATTTACAAAATTCTATCTAGCTGGGCTGGCAGTGTCACACCAGATTTCAAGATGGTGTCAGTTTGCTGTATTTGAAATATCAAAGGATAAATCTTAAAAAATTGTACATATACACAGCTGAAGAAACTCCAAATTTAACAGTAATTCAGAAATCCTAGCTTTTAATCAAATGTAAGCACTTTTGCAATGAGAACATTGCTTCATCAGGCATATTACAATTCTCAACAAACTCAGTTTAAATAATACAAAAAAATCATCCAATTAATCAATCAGCACAGATCAGTAACAAACATTAAAGGTACAGCAACCATATACAATGGATATAAAAAGTGTACACACCCCTGTTAAAATGTCACATTTTTGTGATATAAAAAAATAAGACCACAATAAATAATTTCAAAACTTTTTCCACCTTTAATGTGAACTATAACCTGTACAATTCAATTGAAAAACAAATAAATCCGTTAGGAAAAAACATATAAAAAAATAAAAAAATGTACAGTACACTGGTTGCATAAGTGTGCACACTCTTAAACTAATACTTTTTTGTATGTGCACAGCCTTAAACTAATATTTTGTTGACGCACCTTTTGATTTAATTACAACATTCAGTTTCTTGGGTAGGAGTCTATCAGCATGGCACATCTTAACTTGGCAACACTTGCCCACTCTTCCTTGCAAAAGTGCTCCAAATCTGGCAGATTGCGAAGAGCATCTCTTGTGCACAGCCCTCTTCAGGTCACCCCAAAGATTTTCTATTGGATTTAATTCTGGGATCTGGCTGGGCCATTCCAAAACTTTAATTTTCTTCTGGTGAAGCCATTCTTTTGTTGATTTGGATGTATGCTTGGGGTCATTGCCATGTTGAAAGGTGACATTCCTCTTCATCTTCATCTTTCTAGGAGAAACCTGAAGATTTTAGGCCAAAAGTGACTGGTATTTGGAACTGTTCATAATTCCCTCCACCTTGACTAAAGCTCCAATTCCAACTGAAGAAAAGCAACCCCAAAGCATGCTACTGCCATGACCATGCTTCACTGTGGAGATGGTGTTCTTTTGAAGATGCATAGTGTTGTTTTTGTGCAAAGCGTACCTTTTGGAATTGTGGCCAAAATGTTCAACATTGGTCTCATCAGACCATAACATATATTCCCACATGCTTTTGAAAGACTTGATGTATTGTTTTGCAAAGTTTAGCCGGGCCTGGATGTTTTTCTGTGTAAGAAAAAGTTTCTATCTTGCAACCCTACCCCATAGTCCATGCATATGCAGAATATGGGAGATTGTTGTCATATGTAGTACACAACCAGTACTTTCCAGAAATTCCTGCAACTCCTTCAGTGTTGCTAAAGGTCTCTTGGCAGTCTCCCTGTTCAGTATTCATCTTTTCCTTTCATCAATTTTAGAGGAACGTTCAGTTATTTGCAACGTCACTGTTGTCCCATATTTTCTCCACTTTTTGATGGCTGTCTTCACTGTGTTCCATGGTATATTCAATGCTATGGAAATTTTTTTGCACCCTTCTCCTGACTGATACCTTTCAACAACGAGATCCCTTTGATGCTTTGTAAGCTCTCTGTGAACCATGGCTTTTGCTGTAGCAGCCAACTGAGTAAATGTCAGGAAAATCTTACTAGGACAGCTGACCTTTATTTGGGGCTAAACAGAGTCTCTTTAATTGATGACAGGTGTGTACCCAAGAAGACTGAATGCTGTAATTAAATCAAAAAGTGCTTCAACAGAGTATTAGTTTTAAGGGTGTGCACACACAATGAAGTATTAGTTTAAGGGTGCGGACACTTATGCAACCAGTGTATTGTATGTTTTTTTATTTTTTATATTTTTCCCCTAACCTATTTGTTTGATTTTTAATTGAATTGTACAGGTTATAGGTCACATTAAAGGTGGGGGAAAGTTTTGAAATGATTTATTGTGGTCTCATTTTTTTATATCACAAAAAACTGCCATTTTAACTGGAGCATTTACACTTTTTTATATCCACTATACATAGACCAGTATAATAAAACCTAAATAATAGAAATAAAATACACAAGCTCTATCTCTTAAGTTTCCTGGATTTTAAAATGGGCCTCAAAGAAATAAAATAATTGAGTCCATGCCTTCTATGTGCATCCAATTTAAAAATTCAGTGAAGTTCAATTCTTTCTGTTTCATTAATGAAATCTCCCATGCTAACATTCTCACCTACCACCTCTAAGATCTGAAACAAAATAATATGATCTTCCCCCTCCTCCTTAATGTGTTTCGCTAACTCACTATACTCTAAACCTCTGCGGGCACAATAATGGTGATCTCTGATATGTTCTCTAAGATGTCTATTGGTTTTCCCCACATAGAAAACAAAAACTTTTCTCCAGTGAGCCAAATAAACCAAATTTCTACTGTTATAATCTGCCACAGCTCTCAAATAAAATGGGCGTCCATTGTCAGGGTGTTTAAATAACACTGCTTCATCTATGTAAACACAAAGAGAACAGGCATTACATTTCTTTGTCCCAACTGTTACCCCTTTTTTGACTACTCCAAGGGCTCTAGGGTAACAAAGTCTATGTTTAAGGGATTTCTTGTTCTTATGGCAAAAACTACGTTTATGTCCAACTATCCCTGCAACCTTCTCATCTACCTATAAATTATGCCAATTGTTCTTAATAATATCCTTGATCCTACTAGTATCCCTACTGTATGCGTGGTTCATCGGTTGTTGGTTGGAGAAGAAAAAATAAGGTTTAGCCTGAGTAGATCTATACTTTCACCCAATAGAATGTGCCCCTTCAACCTTACTCCTCTCATAACATCTTACCATAAAATCAACTTCAGTTGTTCCAAACCACTCTCAAAGTCACAGGTCTCCATAGGCAACCATGAAACCTGCATAGTTTGTCCTCTTACTACATTAGTGAACACATGTTGAGGATGGATCCTTACTAAATAACTTGGTAGAGAGCTCGCCATCCACTCCCTTAATAACCTCAACATCCCAAAACTCAATTCTAGAGGTTGAATACTTAACTGAAAACTCAAGAAAGCTACTGCTGGTATTGAGCTTGTCCACAAAGCTTAAAAGCTGCTCCACATTATTCCTCCACACTAAGAAGAGGTCATCGACAAAATAATGATAAAAATAAATATCTTGCCCAACTAAATTAAGTATAGTGCAAGACTCCCACCCAATCATTACTAAGTTGGCATAGCTATTGGCACACCTTGTGCCCATTGCTATGCTAGCAACCTGTCAAAAATAAGTGTTATTGAAAACAATTGTGTTCAAGCACTATCTCTAACAGAAAACATATAAAGTGCACATGCTTTGAATCATATGCACTAAGCTTAATTAAAAATCTCTTAACCATTGAAATACCATCTTGGTTGGGAATTGATGTAAAGAGGGAAAAACATCTAATGTGACCAATAGAGTAGTCTCCATAGAAGGGATAGACTTAAACTCTGAGTAAAGGTCCTGCAAAAATTTCTGGGTATCCCTCAAAACTACTACCTGCTTATCTAAAATGGGTTTAAGCTGCTTCTCCAAATATATCGACAGTGGTTCGGTGAACCGACCTGAAACTGACACAATAGGCCTAAAAGAGGGTGTCACAGGCTCTTTACGTATCTTTGGAAGCCCAAACAGATTAGGCACTAAAGGGTATTCCACTGAAAAATATTGGAATAGATCTTTCGACATTACCCCCAACTATACACATTCCCCTAACATTCTCATAACCCTTTCACGGATCTGTACAATAGTCTCCCTATCAAACAATCTGTATACTCCATGGTCATGGAACATCGCGGTCATAGTATCAAAGTAATATTTTCTATCCATCACTACCACCTGGCCACCCTTATTGGCTGGCCTAATAACAATGTTAGGATCATTTTGCAAGTCAAACAATGTTCTCTTTTCGAGTAAGCTTAAATTAAAAGCACTTTTCCCATATGTGTTGTCATTAAAAACCTTATAAATGTCCTATTCACAACTGTGTAAAACACATCTAAATCTGGTAGAAACGTAGAAAATGGGAAAAAAGGGGTTGATGTTGATGATGATTTAATGTGTCCCTGGGGTCTAGTGGTGGTACAGAGGACTAATAACTTTTTTGTGAGGTGGCCAGGTGCTTTTCAGGAACACTGTAAAGAGTTATCCATGGTGAAGAAGTGTTTTCCAAACCCATGTTTTTCATGCTGCTAAATTGTTTTTCTTTAAATTTTATGAGTGGCCTTAGACACAATATTAAGAATTAACCCTAGTGTTTCTCCCATCCCACAGTCTTCATGTTATCAGCCTTGTTTTTTAATTGCTTGCTAAGCACACACAATAAAGTATTATCCTTCATATCTACTGTTCGACCCTCAACAATGTTGCTCAATTTGCTCATTAGCCTAGGATAATGTAGAGGTATGATAGCACCCCTCCAACATACACAACCCTAACCTCCCCCTTACGGCAATGTCACAAGCAGATACACACCCCACTTAGACCACACTTGCATCCCTACACAAGCACACCTCTCAACATGGTGGGTGAACACAAGTGGTTGTGTTATTTAACATAACCAAGCAATTATAGCTCGACTGTCTTACTGCAGACATTTCCAGGGGAAAGGATGCGGATAATTAATATATATCTCTGTCCTGGATTTTTGCACTAAGGATGGCTACAAATACAACTCAATCTGATTTGGCCCTTTTGACTTTATACTTGCAAACTGTATTTTACTTTTATGGATTTATTGAGACGTATAAGCATTGGCATTTTAGAAAGTTATTACTTTCACCTGTACCACATAGGTTCATAGGTAATTACTAGTCTAACAACCCTAGGAGAACCTTTTTAAGCCTAACCATTCTTCCCACAGTAAGAATCAAACCCTCTGCCTTGTGTCTGTAAGGTAAGGACCTTAACCATTATACTACCCCCCCCCCCTCTCTTGACAGCCTGGGTTAGAAACTACTTTGCCCTTTAGCCATTGATGCAGCTGGTTATCCTTTAGCTTTAGTTTATTTATTTATTTATTTATTATCTTTTTCATTCACATCTTCACAGACTGCTACTTCAAAGCATTTGTTACCCTGTATCTGATTAGCTTTTTCCTGTCCTGTCCATTGTAGTTACATGTTCTATTTCATCACCATTCAAGATATACTGCAATGTTGGATAATACTTCTAGTAATGACAGTAAGTCCATGCTAGCTTACAATGAAAAAAAAAATCTTCTGTCTCAATACAGTCTCATTATATAACTAGGATCACTGATGAAATAAGAATAAACAAGAATTTTCAGCTACTACTATAATCTTTCACCTTCCCCGTTATGAATGCAGCTACTCACACAAGAACTGAATAACAGTCTGCACCGAACATCCCTCAGCCTTTTAACTGAAAATCCTCCAACTAGTTTCAAACACTGTTTGCAAGATGTTTCTTTATTTAGTTCATTTACTGGGGTAGTACACTGATCACAACAGACCATTTTTAAGCACAGTCTGAGTGTTTACTTGTTGATTACTCCTCTGTATAAAGTGTAGAAAAGATGAAGTTAACAATAACTGTTTAGGTTGTATACAATGAGGTACAGAGGAAATATACATTGTTCTTTTAATTGAAAAATAAAACCTTTAACAAAGTCAATGTAAATGTGCTTGAAGTTTGTATGAAATCATTTGCCCACTCACTGGGATCATTATTAGTTTTGTAAAACTCATTAACAACTCTTGGTTCATGCTGAGTCCATAGCTGCAACATTAAGTCCATGCCATGAAATATATTCCCTAATTATTTTGCCTGTTAGTAAATGAGTTAAAAAACTCAGTCTATTAGAAGAAAAACATTTAACCCTAACAGAGAGATGCTTAATGGAAATAAAAATCATTTTGTAAAACGTGATAGTAAGATGTATTTCCAGTTTAACTTATGTGCCTGGCCATCTGGCAGCTTGTTGCTGAAAACACTCAAGTTTGGAGTTTACAAACAAAAACCAATTAAATTCCTTCCATTAAAATATTTTACAGGCTTCTATTCTTTGTAATACCAGATTGTTGCAGAGGTCACTTTTGAGACATCCACCCACAGACTATTTTAATTGACAGCCTACCCATTTGCTGTTGTGTTTCATATGCCAGCTGGCATTTCTCAGACCACCTTTGTATACTCAATGTTCATTTTCTTATTTTTCTGTAATGAAGTTAAAGTACAAATTATAATTTTGATGGTAGTCTATACTGTACAAACAAGATAGTACTGCAGCCAATACAGGATTAAACAATGATAAAGAATGAATTATGTTGTACAGACGGTGCTAAAGAAGTATGTGTGTGTCCATTTATGTATGCCTGTATACTTGTGTGTGCATGTATGGATGCATGCTTGTGTGTGTGTGTGTGTGTGTGTGTGTGTGTGTGTGTGTGTGTGTGTGTGTGTGTGTGTGTGTGTGTGCGTGTGTGTGTGTGCGTGCGTGTGTGTGTGTGTGTGTGTGTGTGTGTGTCTATGTACTTGTGGGCATATATGTATATGTAAACAAAAACAAAAAACGAGTGGACTACTAAAAGCGGACTCTTTATTTACACACTTGATTTGGTAAGTGCTTTCACCCACTATAATAAGTCAGCTTCCTTTGTTGGTCTGAGGAAGCTGACTTATTATAGTCGGTGAAAGCACTTACCAATTCAAGTGTGTAAATAAAGTCCGCTAGTAGTCCACTGCTTTTTTTGTTTACTAGTTTAAGTGATTTTTTCATTGTTGAGGCATATATGTATATGTGTGCCTGTTTCCATATGAGTCTAGGACATTTAGTAATTCAGAAAAAATAGAGGTCACCATGCAATGATATTAATGATAGTTGAGTAAAAATCTAATGTAGATGAATTATGTTTTCAGTGACTGACCATATTTCAGGCATATATTTATGCAGTGATCTGTTATATATATAAAATATAGATAGAGGTAAATACAGATATAGATATAACTATCTATCTATCTAGTTAGCTATAAATATAGATATAAATATATCTAGCTAGCTAGCTAGCTATAGATACAAATATATAGTTGTAACTGAAAACGGTAGAATCACACTTGGGAGAAAGGATTTCGTAGGCATAAAAATGAGCAAATGCACAAATCTTTTGAGTGAATCATATCTGGCTGAATTTAGTATTACATAGTGTAGGTAAGCAGGAGTGTGTAGGAAAATTAATATTTGGATGAAAAAGTGGTGGTTGTGAAGTTGTGTAAGACTGTGTTACAGCAGTTGCTGTGACTATTCAAGAGTATGCCGGTTAGGGTTAGAGTAAGGTGGTAAGTGGATAGAGTCAGTGTTGTGCACGTTTTGTGTTGTCTGTATTCTGTGTCCTTTTGTCTTGTGTAGTGGCACTGTTAAAGAAAAGGTTTTTAATGTGTAGGGTTAGTGTTAGGGGTAGGGCTAGGGTTGCTGTTATGGTTAGCGCATATTGACATTCAGAAAGTAGGCAGTTTAGAATGTTGACTCTAAGTAGGCAGTATCAAAATTTAGACAGGTAAATTTGTAGATAATTTAGAATGTAGATGGAGGTAAGTGGGGTGGCATTTGGGCTGGGATTGTGCTTGTGTGAGTATTAGTGGGTTAGAATTAAAGTAAAGGTTAGTTAAATAAATAGCTTTAGTGTTTTTTATATTTGTTAGAGTGTGTTGCTGTGTCTGAGCCAGTACTGTGTAGTGGTATGGATTTTTTCCTAAGGTAAGGTGAAAGGTGAAAGTAAGGAGCAGGGAACCTTGCTGTCTTGCTGGGTTGATGGCCTCCAGGTTTTCTTTGCATGCATTTGAGTTCAGTTCATCTGCAAATTTTGACCTAAAATATCATAAATGATTTTTCATTTTGCAATATTTTCTTACCAGTTGAGGTGTCACGTTGGCTGTGATGTACTTTCAAGAGTTTAACAAAGCAGCAGGAATAGCTCCCCCTTTGTGCAGAGGGCAGCAAATTCCCTGTGGCTAATCACAGAATGCAAAATGCAATATCTCTGGACATATTACCTAAACCTACTGCATTCTTTCATTGACTAATACATTTCAAACTCATTATTCTCTGCTATATCCCACTAAATGCATAACACACTAACTTAACAGCTTGACTTGCTTGCATATATAGTGTTTATAACTTTTCCATACTGTATAAAATGATTGTCAGTTTGAACCTACTTTTAGTGTAAACAGTTGCTCATATTGGGTGCATAACTATGCTTACCTTGCTGCTATATTTATGCTTATCTTGTTGTTACATATTGTATTTATTTATTTGAATTTATTAACAAACGTAGAGCACTTATCACAAATGATCAATTTCAGACTCAACCCACGGAAAAGTACAAGCAATAAAATTCATTTAGCAATACAAATATTATGTCAACGCAATACATTGTGAACAGCATTCAATTAAGGCTACAATAAATTAAGTATTGTTAAGTATCCATGAAATATTATTTATATTATATTATAACTGAAGATTATAACTGAAGCTAGAATGAGCTTATGCATTATAGAGAAGTTATACATAGTATGTATGATATATACAAAAAAGGTCAGCTCTTAAGGTAGGTCTGATATGCAGCTAGAGGGATATAGAGAGTAAAAAGGCTATTAGTGACAGAATATGACGGACTTAGGTAATGTGGCCAGAGGAAAACATTGGCATTTGAAACAAATACCAGATGATGCGTTTTTAGTTGTGTTAGGAGCAATGGGTATAATGGCATTATTTTGAGACAGGAGGGAATAGATTCACGGAGTATGGGCCAATAATGGAGAAATAGTGATCTGTGCAGTGAAGCTTCTTTTTTCGAGCTAGATGTAAGGGAACTGGAAGGTCATGATTCCTGTGGTTGTAGGATGGGGGTTACAGTATTTGCTTAGCTGTTTGAGGGCAGAACGTTTGGTTGTATATAAGACTGAATAGTTGGGAGCTGAAAAGGAAGTCAGCGCTTTGCTTGACTGGGAGCCATTTCACTTTTAATAGATTTTTTCAGTGGTGTACATGTTCAGGAGAAAGAGTAATTACTCTGCAGATTTTATTAGTTATTGTATGTGTGTGTGTGTGTGTGTGTGTGTGTGTGTGTGTGTGTGTGTGTGTGTGGACGGCATTTGTCTTTGAAACAGATACTACCAAGGGGAAAGCCATACTCCAGCTGAGACAGAAGGATACCTTTGTTGATGTCTGATCTGGATACTTTGGATAAAAATTATCACAGTTTGTTGGCCCAAAATAGCAGTGTGTTATTATTTTTCTTTGTTTTATTGAGCTTAATAGTGGCACTGAGAAATCAGTCTAGCCATAGACCCAGGTATTTGAAAGTGCTAGTGTTGTATAAGACAGTGTTGTTCTGATCACATATTTGTAACAGAGAACAGACCTCTCAACTGTCTCTAGTTCGGCAGAATGTACCGGTCTTCATACCTAATTTACCCCTGCACATGACATAACCGTATTTAGAGGTATGTCCCTATCTTCAGGCCTAATTTACCTCTTCATGGAACTTTTGAATCCCTCTTATCACATGTAAGTTTCGAAGCTGTCTAGTACATAGAAAACCATTCTACATTACTAAAATACAGGATGCAGCAATAATTTAAGAGAAAAGGACACAAATCTTACACGTCCCTTTTTAAGAAGCAAAAAATAAATTACCTTGTGTGATAAAATTTTACAATACAGTTCACTAAAGTGTACAGATTGTAGACTTTCCCTTTGATAATGTGCTTATATTTATCCCTCATATTTGTCGCTCTGTTTTTAAATGTATTTCTGAGTAGCATCCCACACTCCTTCTGGAAGCAGAATGAGTTATGTGCTATTTGGTATTCAAATCTTATATGGTAATTAGATCACCAGATTTTTGATGGGTTATACTACACTTGAAGGGTCTTTGTATCAACTTTCCATGTCTGCAGGTTGAGAGGTATGGCTTAGAATAAGTTTTGATGAGATTTTGTTTGGTATCAAAAAAGAACATTTATTTTGCTTTGGATGTGTTAAGTAGTAGGCTTTTGTTTTTAATCTGTTACACAAGACAAAGGAAATCAGCTTGAAGTGTTGCGAGGGACTGATTTGACTGGAATAGAATCCTTTCATTGGCATAAAACAGCAGAGGAAGATGAGGAAATTCAGGAGGAATTTTATTGACAAAGATGGAGAACAGGATAGGGCAATTGCAATGCACACTATGTCTGCATTTTTATAATTTAATTTTTAATGTTGTTCTTTATTTCCCTTGGCTGAGACAAAAATTAAAATTGTCCTTTGAATTGGTCCTCTGCCCTGGTTAAAAATTTCAGATAAAAAAAAATAATTAATGTC
Source organism: Protopterus annectens (assembly GCF_019279795.1). Classification (NCBI taxonomy): domain Eukaryota; kingdom Metazoa; phylum Chordata; order Ceratodontiformes; family Protopteridae; genus Protopterus; species Protopterus annectens. The sequence goes on from NC_056737.1 coordinate 1,871,066,671, forward strand.
TTTATGTAGCAATGCCTTCCCTTCCCAGGTCCCATGGTCTTCAAGTCTTATATACATAAATATGTACATTTCCAGACAATGGGCTCTAACCTACCACATGTGTTATAGTTAGTCACTATATAAATATATATATATATATATATATATATATATATATATATATATATATATATATATCCAAGCATATATATATTTCCTAATTCTAAAATTTTAAAACTGTCCTTTTATATCCATTGATGAACCATTCTACAATAGTTCCATTATTTAATGTTGTCTTTAAATGCCATCTGTATGCCCTTAAGCACTATATTCTCAGTGTTTAGGTCCATAGTAAAACCTTTGTAGCCTATCACGTACCTTTCCTTGACTATTTTACATGAAAATGAGAATACAACTCATTCCTGTCATCAGTTTTCTTAGTGTATAGCAGTAGAGAAGCATTAGGAAACTTATATGGAAGATTATACAGGAAAGGGGATGTACTAATTTGTTCTCTGACAGAGTAGTTGATTGATACCTGGAATAGACTCCCAAATTATATTAAAGCAATCACCTGTTTAAATATTTTTAAGAGCAGTTAGGACACTATGAGGATGACTGTTATGTTACATTAGTAGGTTAGAAAGACATGAATTCATTCATGTGCCTGAAATATTTGTATGCGTGTATGTATGCATGTATAGATGTTCGCTCATTCCACCTGTGCTGAATTATCTTTATTTTATTTATTTATTTTTTGAAATGCAGAGTACCGAAATGCTAAAGTGTAGCTGAATATTATCAAATTAGTGCTGTCCAGAAAAGCATTTTGAATCACAGCTATTGCTGACCTATTTTTAATAGACCTATGAAGGGTATTGCTTTTGCTGACTCATGAATAAAATTGTTTTAAACTTGCAGTTGAATCTGAGACCTTTGTCTATCCCCAGCACACACCGATCATCACACTTATTAATTATACTACAGATATTTCTTCTAACAATCACCACAAAAAAGCAGAATACACACCAGCCTGCAATTTTCCTTTTAATAAAACAAAGTTAAAAACACATAAGCATCAGCTAAAATACTTCTGGCACAATACAGACTTTTAAATCATAAAGCAACCGATGACATTTCAATAAAACACCCACCTCCTTTTCAGGGATGGATTAAGTGGTATTAACCCACTGAGGCCTGGATATCTATGTGCTGTAAGCTCAATGGTCCATTTAGATTCATTAAATTCAGTGTCATTCACCAAATCTCCACCTCTTATGTTAGATTTCACAATTTGTAAGACCATAAATTTAAAAATATGCCCTGCATTTTCCATTACATGTTGGTAAAGTGCATTATGTTGATTTTTTTAACCTTATATCAGACAAATGCTTTAAAATTCTTTGTTTAAGCATGCAGTTCATCTTACCTATGTAAAAAAATATACAGGATTGACAGTGAGCTACATACACTAAATCGCTTGTTTTACAATCTGTATATTTGTTCATATAATAATTCTTGCCCATAATAAGATGCGTAAAAAAGATTCTCCTCATTATATGGTCACAGGCAGTATATCCACCACATCTAAATGTGCCCTTACTCTGAATACTAACCCTTGATATTTTCCTGTGTTCATGGCTTAACAGAGCCTTCAAGTTTTTATTTCTCCTTTAGCCAAATGAAGGGATAGTACTTACTAAAGTGCCTATTTTGTCATCTGTTAATAAAATTCTCCAGTTATGTATAATAATATTACATATATCCTTTATGTCACTGCTATAGGTAAGCATAAATCGTGAGTAATTATTTCGTCTATCACTCTGATGTAAAGCATCAGAGGGGATGGGCGTATCTGTACTAGAAAACTAAGGTTTTTGCTCTACCCCTTCTATAGTGTCAGATATCATTTATTGTATTCTGTACCTTGCTCCTCTTATAGCCCCTCGAAACCAGGTTGGAGCTTAGGGTGTCAAGTTCTTCTTCAAATTGTAAATTATTAGTGCAGAGATGTGATATTCTCTTCACTTGTCCCTTTACAATGTTATTAAAAGTAAAGTGTGGGTGCATACTGTTACAGGCTAACAAACTATTATTCCAACATTCCTTTCTGAATAACGATGCCTCTAAGCCCCCATCGTTTTTTCTGGTTAGTTGTACATCCAAAAAATCTATGATCTGCATAGAGAAATTTAATGTAAATTCCAAGAAACTGGTACTTCCCACAAGATAAGTAATAAAACGGTAGTTCTGTGATTTCACATTTCCACAGGAAAAAAATATCATCTACAAAATGGGCATAATATCCAAGATGTGTACTCCATGCATGTGTCTCACTAAAAATGACTTTATCCTCCCAAAACGCCATAGATTTGCATATGTATTGGCACATGGGGTCCCCATGGCTATACCTTGTTTCTGTTTATATTAATTGCCTAAACATATAAATGCATTGTTATCAAGTATTATTCTTAAAACTTCAAAATAAGTCTGTTCTTCTCAATATAAAACACATTCTTACTATTACGTATTTTATAGGTTCATAGGTAGGTATGAGGCTATTGGCCCTAGGAACTATATGAGCCTTGCCAAAAAGAACCCTGGCTTTCATCACCCAAGAAAATTATTTTCCTGTGCCTCTGTCGAGCCGAGCCACAGAGGTGATCCCCAGAGTGAATTTCCCATTTCCCATCCAGTCATCAAGATTTTTCTTGAAGAGTGCTAATGAGGAGCTTTGTTTGATATAGATAGGTAATTTGTTCTAGAGTATGGGAAGTCTCTTGGACAGATCTATCCCTTCAGCATGTTCTGTTTATTTCAGTGACAAGGTTTAGGTCCCTAGAGTGTGTCGCTCGGAGGGACTGTGATTTCTTTAAGTGGAGCATGTCCAACAGCTCTGGCTTTGACATAACTTTGTATGTTAGGCAGAGATCGCCTCTGAGAAGGCGATATGCAATGGAGTAAAGCTGGAGTTTCTTGAGAAGGTCTGCGTAGGGCAACTGTTTGAGGCCAGTAATCCTCTTTGAGAGGTATTTCTGTGGCCTTTCCAGTTGTTGTAGATGTCTTGTGAGGTACATACCAAAAGGGATGTTGTACACTATAATGGGTCTAATGAGTGACAAGTAGAGGGGAACAATGACCTCTTTTTTCCTGGATAAGAAACCTTTTGTGATGAGGTGTGCCACATAGAAGGATTTCCAGACTACTGTGGCAATGCAATTATCTATTCGATCTATTCTCAACGCATTGCAGATTACCATAAATAAATTCTTTACATCAAGTGTCACCATTATATATATTTCCCCTAGTTTTGCTTAAGTAATCATACAGAGTTGTTAAAAAATCACCGGTATCTTTCAAATTTCTCAGAAACAGATGTAAAATCTGTTTTAACATATGTTCAATCCAAATGGATAAAATTTCTGTTGCCCATCCTATCCCTGACACTATAGGTCTCATAGGGGGTTTTGCAAATTTTTGTGTATCTTGGGGAGGGCCTTAAATTCAGGTATCACTGGGTGTTGTATCCAAAGGAACGTAAACAACTTTTCACTAAGTACATTTGTAGATTTCATTATGTTCAGCCGATGTATATGAGAAGCCATTACTGTCATATCTAATCAAGAAATTCTAACAAACGTGAAAGCATCTTCCATCAATAATGTAACCTTGCTTTCATAAAATTCCTGATTCATCGCCACAACCCTCCCACCTTTGTCAGCAGGTTTCATAACAATTCTTGTATCATTTATTAAAGAATCTAATGCCTTTTTTGAGCCATGGTTAGATTATAATATTTATGTCTATATTGGTTACTTAACAACTGCTTAATTTCATCTTCACAGGTTCTTACAAAAGTTTGTACTACTGGATGAATATTAGGTACAAATATATGTGGTTTTCGCAAGGTACATATCTGTCCTGACAGGCTATTGTTAAAAATGCATTTCAGTGATACATTTCTACTGAAGAACATAAGGTATAGCACTATTTCATTAAGTCTGCCTCCAGTACTTGGAACAAAAGTCATTCCCTTGTTTAGTACAAACAACTGTTCATCAGAAAGTACATAATCTGAAATGTTAAAAACAATGTCAAAAAGTTCACCAGTCATGTTGGCATCCTGCGTTTTTTCATTATTTCCCTGTGGTAAGAGCTGCTTCATTTGCGATTTGCCTTCTTTTTGACTGGTACTGGTAATTGTGGAAAAGAAGAAGATAGCTTAGATGCTAACGCATATGTTAAAGGATGAGCCCCTAGTCTCTCAATATCGTCATTTGTGTTAGCTTCTCTCTCAGTAGGCTGTTCGTCAGAGGATCCATCTTTTCCATTCTGATTGGTTGTGTGTACTGAAAGGGGAACTTCTTGTTGCATAGTTTCTATGGTGATATCACGTTGTATTCTGGACTTTACACTTCTGTGCTCGTAAGTTGACTCTTTTATCAAACCAGCAGCTGTAGCTGTTGGTAAATTAAATTTCTTTTCATGCGGCCAAGTTAAAATATGGCCTGATGTGAAATCACAATAGTCTCTAATCATTTTTCATTTTTAATTGCTGTAACTTCAATAAAAATGTGTAAATGGCACAATACATTTCATCAAGTTTGTGGCAGTATCGTTCTTCCCCATATTTCATCTCTATCTTACCTTGCAAAGCTTCTATGTCTCGTATCAACTGCTTCTCTTGTGGTAAGCAAAATTATATCAAAAGTTTCATGTAAGAGAAGCTAGTCTCAAGGTTGATTTGTTGCCACTGCCCTAAAAGCTCTGGGAATGCTTCTCCTTGGGCAGGCATACAATGGATCCATAAGCCCCTAGGAAGAACACAATGCTTAAGCCAGGCATCCAAATGGAACCTATGCCATTGTAAAGGTTGAAGTTTCATCAAATAATGTTGTAAATTACTCACATACTTTGAGAACTCAGCCTCATGTTCCATATTCAGTTAATTTTCCATATTCCTTCCTGCCAAGCCACATATATCCAGAGACAGCAGGGGATTAGAAATTTGTGTGATATTCTTGCTCTTTCCCCAACAAGCACATTACTCCTCCTTTGGGGTTAATAATCCAACTTGATATTTCTTTATTCAGCCATGTGTGTGTGAACTTCAGAAAATAGCCAAGCAAAAGACAGTTACACTAAAGTTCCTCACTAAAAGTCAGCTACTAAAGAATTCTGTAAGACACCACAATAAAGCAGAATAACCACTAGGTTGCAATCTTTCTTTTCATAAAACAAAGTTAAAAACACATGAGCGCTTTTGGGTATTCACCCTTCATCAGATAAAATACTTCTGGCACAATACAAACTTTTAAATCATAAAGCAACCAATGACATTTCAATAAAACACCCTCCTCCTTTTCAGGGATGGCTTAAGTGGTATTAACCCACTAAGGCCTGGATATCTATGTGCTGTAAGCTCAATGATCCATTTAGATTCATTAAATTCTTTATCATTCACCAAATCTCCACTCTTATGTTAGTTTTCAAAATTTGTAAGACCATAAATTTAAAAATATGCCTGGCATTTTACATTGCATGTTGGTAAAGTGCATTATGTTGATTTTTATAACCTTATATCAAACAAATGCTTTAAAATTATTTGTTTAAGCATGCAGTTCATCTTACCTATATAAAAAATATACAGGATTGACACTGAGCTACATACACTATATTGCACTTTACCAACATTTCACATTATAGATTTTCTGACGAACAGTTGTTTTTACTAAACAAAGGAATGACTTTTGTTCCAAGAACTGACTTAATGAAGTAGTGCTAGACCTTATGTTCTTAAGTAGAAATATATCCCTGAAATGTATTTTTAATAATGCAACTAAAACAGAGTCACACCTCGAAGGACAAACGTAGTATTGCCAGTAAATAAAGATAATATTCCAAAAGCAGCAATGAGTGTGACAATACACGAGCCAGGCAGTTCAATTGAAGATATAACCATGAAACATATAATAAAAATTAAAAACTTTAATGAAGAAGGTAAGCACTTTCACATAAGAGCTTCTTTAGACCAAAAATCATTCAACCTACATTCTATTTAAATAGTATTCATCTTCCAATCAAAATGAGTGCATCTTAATTACATTCATTTAAAGTGGTGTTCACATTTACTCAGATTTAAAAAGACACACACCAAGAATTCTGCCTAAGCTTACTAAAACCGCATGTAAACTCCTAGTCATCTTCCTAGCAGCATATAGTCACATATAAAAGTATATTTATATATAAAAATATATATTTGTATATAAAAATGTGTGTCTCATACATAATTTCAACATATATGAGAAATATATACACTTATAAGGCACATCAAAATCAACTATCAATCATTAGCGGACCGGAGCTCTGCTGTGGCGACCCCTAACCGGGAAAAGCTGAAAGACACAACAACAATCTGTATAAGGTAAAGTTTTCTCAATATATAAGCTAAAAATACCCTTATATGCATATGTTATTACTCAAAATTTCTTGTCATAGCCATATTATTATACAGACAACATATGGTCGTATACAAAAATATATATCTAATATATATAAAAATATATATATTTCAACCACATATCATCATATATAAGAAATATATATACACATATGAACACATAAACTTTTTATAATTTCCATATAAGTGAAATATTCCCTTATATACATATGTTATTCTTTGGAATCTTCTTATAAAAAAAAACATATTATTGTGCAGGATAGTTTCCTGGATTTCAAAGTGGGCTTGATTCATTCAAGCCTTTGCCTCTATCTGCCCTAAGTCTGATAATCCACTTTACTTCTTTGCTTTCAGTTAGATATCTAACATCACCTTCATGTATAGTAGGTGTAACCCTGTCTATTACCATGAACACAAATTGATGGTCAGACTTATTTACATAGGCACAGTGATTATGGATATTAACATATAGATCTGATATGCTCACTCTTGGAAGTTGTATTAGAGAATAATGTTTTTACATTTAATGAACATGTCTGTATCCAACACAATTGCATAGCTATGGGCACTTTGTGTGTCAATAGCTACGCCAACACATTCATGGCATTATGGGAGGAAGATACATTGTTTAGAATGGGTTTATATCAGCAACACATTCAATTCTATCGATGTTTTGTTGATGATCTCTTTTTAATTTGGGCAGGTACAGAGATAGAATTAGAAAGATTCCTTGAGGAACTAAATGGAACATTTGCATTCCTGAAATTCACCATAAGTTACTCTCAAGTTAGAATTGAATATCTAGATATATATGTGGAGAGACTTGGGAATGGTCTTATCAACACAGGAGTTTATAGGAAAGAATGTTACAGGAACACATTGTTGTCTAGGAATAGTATGCACCCCCAGCACATATTCAGAAATATAATAAAGGGACAAGGGATGACAGCATCCAGATTAAATGCCATGGATGAAGGATTCCAGAATGAATTGGTTAACCTTAAAAAAAGATTAATGGGGAGAGGTTATAGTTTGCCAGAAATAGAGAGGAATCTTGAGGAACTTAATAATCTCATGGTGGATAGAGCTAAACCCTATTACTCATCTAGTGTTAATGACGTACAAGTGATGGGTACATCGATGCCCACCCAGAGTGAGGTACCCTTGTTCTTTACCATGGACACTAGATATATTACCGACATCATAACTAAGATTTGGAGAGTTTTGACAACGGACATAGATGTCAGGGAGGTTGTAGGGGAACATCCTAAATTCCTTTTTTAAAATAAATGTAATCTGAAAAGGCTTTTATTCCACCCAAAAAATAATAGTGACTATGCTGAAGGAATATTAGGCACACATCCATGTGGTAATTGTAATTTCTGTCACTACACAGATGCAGCTGCATCTTTTCTGCAGCCAGATGCAGGTCAATATTTCACATTTAATATATGTGCCAATTGTAGAACACCACATGTTGTGTACCTTGCCCAGTGCACAACATGTGGATCGTTCTATGTTGGGAAAATTGACAGAGTCCTTAGAGATAGGGTGAGAGAGCATATATACAGCATAAATATTAAACTCCCTTACGAATGCCCACTCCAAGCATGTTATAATGTCAGGGGAAGACCATCAATTTGTGTTTATGGTAATAGCCGAGGTTACACCTACTATACGTAAAGGTGATGTTAGAAATCTAACTGAAAGCAAAGAAGTAAAGTGGATTATCAGACTTAGGGCAGATAGAGGCAAAGGCTTGAATGAGAGAGCCTCCATCAAGTCCACTTTGAAATCCAAGAAACTACCAGTTAAGTAGCAAGTGCCTGCACAATAATATGTTTGTGATAAGAAGATTCCAAAGAATAACATATGTATATAAGGGAATATTTAGCTTATATGGAGATTCTAAAAAAGTTTATTTTATGTGTTCATATGTGTATATATATTTCTTATATATGATGATATGTGGTTGAAATATATATATATTTATATATATATCTATATACATGGAGATATATATTTTTGTATGTGACCATATGTTGCCTGTATAATAATATGTCTATGACAAGACATTTTGAGTAATAACATATGTATATAAGGGTATTTTTAGTTTAAATATTGAGAAACGTTTACCTTATACAGATATATGTGCTTATAAGTGTATATATTTCTCATATATGATGAAATTCTGTATGAGACACACATTTTTATATACAAATATATATTTTTATATATAAATATACTTTTATATGTGACTATATGCTGCTAGGAAGATGGCTAGGAGATTACATGCTGTTTTGGTAAGCTTAGGCAGAATTGGAGGTGTGTGTCTTTTTAAATCTGAGTAAATGTGAACACCACTTTAAATTAATGTAATTAAGATGCACTCATTTTGATTGGAAGATGAATATTATTTAAATGGAATGTAGGCTGAAGGATTTTTTGGTCTTAAAAATCTCTTATGGAAAGCGCGTACCTCCTTCATTAAAGTTTTTATTTTTTGCTATATGTTTCATGGTTATATCTTCAATTGAACTGCCTGGCTCGTGTATTGTTACACTCATTGCTGCTATTGGAATATTTTTAATAATAGCCTGTCAGAACAGCTGTACACCTTGTGACAACCAAATATTTTTTACCTAATATTCATCCAGTAGTACAAACGTCTGTAAGAACCTGTAAAAATGAAATTAAGCAGTTAAGTAACCGACGTAGACATAAATATTATAATCTAACCATGGCTCAAAAAAAGGCATTATATTCTTTGATAAATGATACAAGAATTGTTATAAAACCTGCTGACAAAGGTGGGGGGGTTGTGGTGATGAATCGGGAATTTTATGAAAGCAAGGTTACATTACTGCTGGAAGATACTTCCACATTTGTTAGAATTTCTCGATTAGATGTGACAGTAATGGTTTTTCATATACATCGGCTGAACATAATGAAATCTACAGGTGTACTTAGTGAAGAGTTGTTTAAGTTCCTGTGGATACAACACCCAGTAATACCTGAATTTAAGGCCCTCCCTAAGGTACACAAAAATTTGCAAAATCCCCTATGAGACCGATAGTGTCAGGGATGGGGTGGGCAACAGACAATATATCCATTTGGACTGAACATATGTTAAAACAAATTTTACTTTTGTTTACAAGAAATTTGAAAGATACCGGTCATTTTTTAACAACTCTGCATGATTACTTAAGCAAAACTAGGGGAAATGAAAATATAATGGTGACACTTGATGTAACGAATTTATTTATTGTAATCAGCAATGACTTTGGAATAGATGCAATTGATAATATACATAGTAAGAATGTGTTTGATATTGAGAAGAACAGACATATTTGTTAAGTTTTAAGAATGATACTTGATAAGAATGCCTTTATATGTTTAGGTACTTACTATATGCAGAAACAAGGTATAGCCATGGGGACCCGATGTGCCAGTACATATGCAAATCAAGTTATGGCGTTTTGGGAGGATAAAGTCATTTTTATTGAGACACATGCATGGAGTACACATATTGGATGTTGTGCCTGTTTTGTAGATGATATTTTTTTCTGTGGAAAGGTGAAATCTCAGAACTACAACCTTTTATTACTTATCTTGATGGGAGTAACAGTTTCTTGAAATTTACATTAAATTTCTCTATGCAGAACATAGATTTTCTGGATGTATGACTAACCAGAAGAAATGATAAGGGCTTACAGGCATCATTATTCAGTAAAGAATGTTGGAAGAATAGTTTGCTAGCCTATAACAGGATGCAACCACGCTTTACTTTTAATAGCATTGTAAAGGGACAAGTGAATAGAATATTAGGTCTTTGTACTAATGATTTAAAATTTGAGGAAGAACTTGACACCCTAAGCTCCAACCTGGTTGAGAGGGGCTATAAGAGGAAAAGGTACAGAATACAATAAATGATATCCGACACTATTGAATGGGTAGAGCAAAACCTTGGTTTTCTAGTACAGATACACCCACATATATATACAGAACACAATGGTGTTCACCAGATGAGGCTGCTGAAATACAAAGTAAATACTAGGGTGTATAACAAGACCTTAAGGTGATGCCTCAATCCAGTTTAGGTGCGACAGTTATTTTTCTTTTGAGCCTAGTAATCCCGATTTTCATACTAGATTCAATCAGTAATGTACTTAACAAGATGGCTGTTCATGTTTAGATGCTCTAAGTTATTAGTCAATAGCTTATGGTTCACTTTATTACATTATACTTTCTCTAAGCCTATAGAATTCATCAACCTGGGCTCCATGGCTGACAGAGTTTCTTTGTGACATTTGTTCAGTTACATTCTAGAAGCTGGTAGTGTTTATATGATGCCTTGTTCTTGCCATTGTAACTGATATGTTAGTCTCTTTGTTAGCCAACCAGGACTCTTTCTAAGTTTGGTCCATCTATTGTGTCACTTCCTCCTACCCTCCTTCTTTGACAATTTTTTTTGCCTATGCATTCCATCACTAGCTTTTCTTATATAGCTTATTTTCATAACTGACATGGCTACTTATTTGTTCCATAGTCCTCACACATGCTGTTTTGAAAAGCTACCATTCAGTTTCACTTATTTCCTCTTCTTCTTCTCAATGAACAATAGGATGCTGCCATTGTGCAGGACTTGTTGTACAAGGAGATGGCTAAAAGTTGAATTACAAGCCCATTTCATCCTCCCCCTTTTGAAGCTTTTAGAACATCCACTTTAGGTTTGGTGCCTAAAAAGAGAAAAGGTGAGATCCACTTAATTCACTATTTTTTTACCCAAAAGGGTTATCAGTCAATGACAGTATCAGCTAGAAAGACATTAGAGTTTAATACTCTTTGTTAGATGATGCATCAATGCTGTTTGCCAGCTTAAAGATCCCTGGTTCGTCTAAGCTAGATGTAGAATTGGCTTTCCAGCTTACCTAGTTTTCCTGCAGAATTGGCAAATTTTGGGAGTGCTTTCTACTTCATTGGCATGGTCTTGTCAATAAAATGTGTGGTGGCATGCGCCACTTTTGAAAAATTTAGTACACCTCTTCAATGGTGTGAGTAGCAGAAAGCACTGGAACAACCTGCAATCCACTATCGGGTTGATATCTTGATTGTAGCTTAGGTTGAGCAGGGTGCTAGGAAACATCTTCTTTCAATTCAGGACTTTTCTCATCAGCTGAGGATACGATCGGCCCATTAGAAGATAAGAAGGCCCCTTAACGAATATCACTTTTTAGCTATTGAGATTTATGAAGTTACAGCATCTTTTAGACTGCTTCAGAATAAGCTCAACATTTTGAACTGTCACATTCAATTATTTTTATTGTCTAAGAAAATCAAAGTGAGCCACATCATGCAGTTGTGCAACCTGTTGAATATTGCTTGTAGGGCAGGTGGCCCCAGGCTGGACTTTGATGAACTCATTAACAAACTCGCTTTGAGGTGTATGGAAGAAGTATTATAACAGTTCATACATTTATAAACCTGTACTTCTTCTCATTTGGGTTTTGGGGTGAATAAGCTTTGGGACTTTGCTGATAAGGTACACCTTTCAGATATATGTTTTGATTTATTTAACTTCAGTTTAGCTCTATATCTGCATAAAATGTTATTAGAATGCTTTGTTATTAAAAAGAGTTAAAGCAGAGAGTTATATATGTATTAACAAACACACAGCAGGTTTGAAAGTTGTTGA
>NC_056737.1:1871083804-1871101304 GCF_019279795.1 Protopterus annectens
TAATGGATGCTGACATTGCTAGGGGTTTCAATGATCACTCCCAGTTTGCAGTCATCAGCAAACTTTGTCAGCCACAACACTTTAGTTGTAGCCTGTATTTTGGAGTAGTAGATCCTTCACAATAGGGGTCTCAGAACCGATCACTGTGGAACATCGCTAGTTAAAGGTCTGCTGGAGAAGGCAGAGTATCCTATTTTGACTGTATGAGTTCTATTAATGAGCCAGTTTGCAACCCTGACAATATATGAGTTGATACCCAACTGGGTGAGTTTATCAATGATGCCTGAGTGGGGGATTGTGTCAAAGGCCTTGGCTAAGTCTAGGTAGGCTATATGCACAGATTTGGCCTAGTCTACAGCTTTGGTGACTGTCTTGATGAAGTACACTAAGTTTAACAGGCATGCAGAAATGGATGGGGTTGATTATTTGGAGATTTTCAATATCTTAGTCAATAAGGTCCATGATGATTTGATCCATGGCCTTGCAGATATGGCTGGACAGGCTAGTTAGTCTATAATTCCCAGGGTCTGGGGAGGCACCCCCTTTGTGCAAAGGGATGATTGGCAGCTGTTTTCCATTCTGACTGGACAAAGCCAGTGCTTAGGCTGTGATTTTAAAGCATGCTCAATGGTGTTGCTAATTCCTGTTTTAAACCATGTAGAATACAGCCCGGGATGTTGTCTGGTACCATGGAGGCTGTGTTTTTGGCCTTGGAGAGTGCATTTAAGACCTGCTCCTCAGAGATACTAGGTGGGGACAGGTGTTGGGGATGCTTTGGGGGTATATGTGGTCTGGACAGGGGAGTGACATTTTCACTGACTGTCAGCCAGCAGGTTTAGTATATCCACAGGTTCTATATATGTAATACCATTAACTATGAGTTCAGCGCAAATATGGGCCTTACCTTTGAGTTTACGGATGTAACTAAAGAACGCCTTGCGGTCATCCTTACTTAGGGATGCTATTTTGGATTCATAGTTAGCTTTGGAGGACTTCACTAGGAGTCTTATTTGCTTGTTTAAGTTGAGGAGGGAATGTTTCCAGTTTTGAGACCATTCCTTCCTTCTCTTAGACAGCAATTTATTTTTCCTATTGCATAGCCTATTAATGGGCAGTTGTCCATTAGGCAAGTTAGTTTTTCCTTAAAGATCTTGCATGATTGAGGATAAGGTAGGTTTCTGGCAGGCCTGGAGGGAGATGGTGAGCTGGCAAGGGAAGGCAGGGCAGAATAATGAGGGGGAACTGCTGTTGCTGATGCACAACAGGCCCAGCTGACACTGCATAAAATAGTAGCATAAATGCAGAGAACTAAAACAACAAATATTAATTAGAAGTATAAAAAGTTCAACAACAAAGAAAGACAGACAAAAAAAATTGTATCATGTCTGCATCTGACTTTCAGTCTTACAGGTACCTACAGGTGGACTAACCATCTGCTAGGTATGCTATGATACCAGAGAACTTAATAATGACTAAACATAGAATACCATATGTTCCTTTTGGGAGATGTGTGTGCTGGAGTGCAGTAGCATAATTGCCTTGGGGTGAGGGGAATGACACTGCTTTCAATTCTAATTTCTCCAAATCTTTTGGGTTTCTAATACCATGACAGGAATGGACCCCATTCCTAAGTCAAAGTATGATTAAAGCTCATGAAATTAGTATTGCTTCAATCTTTGATGTCAGCCAAAAGTGATCTTTGCAGCACCTGAAATGTGCCCAGTAATGACTCCTTCTGCAATTCAAAGGGGTTACATGGACTGATAACATATCTAAATATGATTGTAAATTATTTTTTATAAGACCCGTTGCTCCTATTACTATTGGAACTGTCTGGGCATATTTCTTCCACATTGCTCTAATTTCTGCCTGCAGATCCTGGTATTTTATGACTTTGTGTCTATCTGTACGCAAGACACTATAGTCACTGGGTGTGGCGATTTCAGTGATCAATGCTACGTTTGTCTTCTTTTCTTGGACCACTATATTTGGTTTTCTAGCATCTATCTTTTGAACTGTTGGTAATAGGTGATCCCATATGATATAAACTTCATCATTTTTTATGATGCTTTGAGGCTCATGTTTCCAATGTTTTTCAGCCACTTTAATACCATAATGTTTGCACAATCCCCAGTGCAACAGTCTTGCCACATTATTATGCCTTTCAGTATACAGTCCTTCTGCCATTAGTGTTTCACAACCAGCAACAAGGTGTGTGACTGTTTCCAATTCAGTTTTACAAAAAGTACAGTTTTGTACCTACCATAAATGTAGATGTTCGAGGATCTCCATTGCTGCAGTCCTTACATATGGGTACTCCGCTGTCCACAATCGGCCCGAATACCAAAGGGCTAGAACCGGCGTCGGTCATCGGCGCCCGATACTGACGTCAGTACGTGCCAGTACAAATGCGCATGACCGACGCCATAACCTCAGTCTTTCTTGCCCCAGATGTCAGAATACAAAAAACACCACCCAAACCCAACCTAAAAAGAAAAAGGGGGAAGGAGGGAGGGAAAATTGGACTGCAGCAATGGAGATCCTCGAACATCTACATTTATGGTAGGTACAAAACTGTACTATGTTCTTCGTCTCCCATTGCTGCAGTCCTTACATATGGGTAGAATCCCAGAGCAACGGAAAAAAGGGGAGGCTGGTCATATAAATAGCATCAGGAGCTGCTGACATGCCCTGTAAGATTGCAGTGGCAAACCCAGCCCTAGACCTAGAATAAAGAGGTAAATGATAATGCTTTGTAAAGGTATGTACAGAACTCCAAGTAGCTGCTTCTAAAATGTCTTTAGTAGCTACCTCTCTCAAAAAAGCAGTAGAAGTGGCCGTAGCCCTAGTAGAATGAGGCTTGATCCCAACTGGAACATCCTTTCCATGATGAGAGTAACAAAACGCAATACAATGGCCAATCCACTTGGAAATAGTTTGTTTCGAGACAGCTTTCCCACGTGAAGTCAAAGCAAAAGAAACAAATAATTGTTGAGATCTTCTGAACTCTGTGGTTCTGCTCAAATAATACCTTAACTGCCTATGTACATCCAAAGAATGCAAAACTTTTTCCCCCTCATTTTGGGGGTTAGCATAAAAAGTAGGCAAATGTATAGATTGGTTCAACGCCACATTAGAAATCACTTTAGGCAGAAAAGTAGGATTAGTACGTAAGGAAACTCTGTCATTGTGAAAAATCAGAAAAGGTTCCACTGCCATGAGGGCCTGTAATTCAGATACCCTTCTAGCAGAAGAAACAGCCAATAAAAAAGCAGTCTTCCAAGACAACAACTGCAATTCAGCTGTAGCTGCAGGTTCAAAAGGAGGCAGAGTCAGTTTCTCCAAAACAAAATTAAGATCCCAGGTAGGAGTAGGAGCCCTCCGTGGGGGTCTTATATTCTTTGCCCCTCTAAGAAACTGTTTAACCAATGGATGTGAAAATAAAGGAGGGTCACAATCATAGTGAGCAGAAATAGCTGCAGCATGCACTTTTACAGAAGAGAAGGACAAACCCTTGTCCAATAAAACAGTCAAATATTGCAATGTACAACTCAAATTAGGCAATTCGACATCAAAGCCTTTAGCTGAACTCCAAAGAAAAAATCTCTTCCATTTACCAGCATAAACTTTTCGAGTACTAGGACGCCTGGCTTCCAAAATAACATCCAGAACTTGTTGAGGGAGCCGAAGGTCCTCCTTCTCTAAAACAGAATGCGCCAGGCTGTTAGGTGTAGGGATTGCACCCTGACATTGAGAAAATGATTGTTTTCCTGAGACAATAAGTGAGGAATCTGTGGTAATGGCCAAGGTGGTACATGAATCAAGCTCCTCAACAGAGGGTACCAATGCTGACGAGGCCAATTTGGTGCTATAAGGATCATGCAAGGTTTGTCCCTCCTGACTTTCAACAGCACCTTTGGAAGAAGAGGCAAAGGAGGAAAAGCATACATGTGAAGGTCGCTCCAACTGAAGGATAGTGCATCTATTTTCCAGGCTTTTGGATGAAATAGCCTTGTGCAAAACAGTGGCAGTTGGAAATTCAGAGGAGAAGCGAACAGATCTATGTCCGGAGTTCCCCAAGCCATTGTCAACTGAAGAAATACCTGAGGGTCCAATTTCCATTCGTGAGGATCCACAATCTGTCTGCTCAGAACATCTGCTAAAGAATGTTGTGCTCCTGGCAGAAACTGTGCTCGAAGAGTGATGTGCAGATTCAAAGCAGTTTCCCATAACAGCATTGCTTGTCTGCAAAGAGGGTAAGAATGAGTTCCCCCTTGCTTGTTGATGTACCACATGACAGTCGTGTTGTCTTTTCGAATCAACACCAGTCCTGGGTGAAGTAGGCTCTTGAATCCTGCCAAAGCAAATTGAACTGCCAGCATCTCTTTCATGTTGATATGCAAGTGAAGTAGCTCTGGGGGCCAAAGGTCTTGAATCCATTTTCCTCTGAAATTAGCTCCCCGGGCTGACTCCGAGGCGTCTGTCGTTAATATCTGACTTGCCTCTGGTTGGGTCACAGAGAGCCCCTTGTTTAGGTGACATTCCTGAGCCCACCACAGAAATTCTTTCTGAATGCAAGGTAGAATCCGAATGACAGTGTCCAAATCGTGGCAGTGTTGAGTCCAAATGCTTTTGAGATACCATTGTAGCTTCCTCATATGCAGTTTGGCATTGGGAAGTACTAGAATGCAAGATGCCATGAACCCCAAGGCTTGAAGGACTGTCCTTGCAGTCAGCCTGGACATTACTGATAGCTGTTGGAAGTATAGGTGAAGATTTCCTTGTTTGTCCGGGGTAAGAAATGCCATCTGAGTAGCTGTATTCAGTTTCACACCCAGAAAACACATCTCTTGAGAGGGTACTAGACTGGACTTTATTTCGTTCACAGAATACCCTAGGCATCTCAAAACTGTCATTACATACTGCAGATGTTGAAGAAGTTCGTGCTTGCCTTGAGCCAGAATCAAACAGTCGTCCAGATAAGGATAAATTTGAATCCCTGTTAGTCTGAGAAAAGCTATTACTGGAGCCAGGACTTTCGTGAATACCCTGGGCGCAGTAGACAAGCCAAAGGGCAATGCAGAGAACTGATAATGCAAATTCCCATTCCGAAATCTCAGGAATTTCCTGCAACTGGGCCTGATAGGAATGTGAAGATAGGCCTCTTTGAGATCCAGAGTCACCATCCAGTGATCTTTGCTCAGCATAGGTAACAGCTGTTGCAGTGTTAACATCTTGAATTTTGGAATTTCCAGAAAGGTATTTAGAATGGACAAGTCCAGAATTGGCCTTCAAGTATTTCCTTTCTTTGGCACTAAGAAAAGACGGGAATAAAACCCTGTGCCTCTTTCTGCAGAAGGTACTTCCTGTATTGCTTCCAACTGAAGCAGAGAAGAAATTTGCATCTGTGCTTCCAGTCTTTGCTGATGAGGCACATCCGGCATACCTCTGAAAGGAGGGAATGTGTGAAAATAAAATTTGTAGCCTCGATTTATTATGTCCAATACCCATTTGTCTTGGGTAACCAAATGCCAATTCCTTTTGAAAAGTCTCAGCTTTCCTCCTAGAGGGGCTGCCAGCAAGGCAGAGTCCAGCAGCTGAAGACACGGGTCATTGGGTCTGTTTCCGAAAGGACTGACCCCTGCCCTTCCCGGCAGAAGGGGTAGAAGAACTCAAAGACCTAGAAGTAACAGGGCCCTGAGAGGAAGCCCTACCTCTACCTCGCCTCGACCTGCCCCTAGAGTGATAATCCGAAGAGGGGAAAGACCATCCCTTAGCAGGCCAATTCCTACTGAACTTAGGGGGCTGAACCTGTAAAAAGTCTTTAACTGTCTGCATAGACTTAGCTTTTTCCTCCATTTTTTTCAAAACTGATTCTACTGGAGGACCAAAAAGAACATCAGATTGCAGAGGAGCATCCATAATTCGAGCCTTAACATGCTCCGACAAGGTCTGATCTTTAAGCCAAGCATGCCTACGAACAACTGAACTAGTAGCAGCCACCCTGGAAGAAGCCTGTAAAGCATCAAAACCACACTGCAAAGAATGCTTACCAACTTGGTCTGAAGCATGCACTAAATCCTGAAGCTCCTTACATTCAATACCCTCAGCTAAAGCATCAACTTTACATTTCAATTGGCCCAGCAAATAATTTTGATACCGGAGCATATGAAACTGACAATTTAAAGCTCTCATAGCCAAAGTAGAAGAGGTATACAGTTTTTTACCCCACCTATCCAGGGCCCTAGCATCCTTGTCCAGAGGAACTGGATTCTTAACCACAGAAGCCCTAACACCTTTGGGGCCTTGAGTAATAGTTTCTGGATCAGCCCTAGGACTCTTATATAAGTACTTGTGAGCTTCCGGAACCCTGTAGTATCTATCTGGTTTAACCGGGGCAGGAGGCAGAGAATCTGGGTTAAGGGCAGCCTCAGAAAATACATCCTGAACAACATCCAGTACAGGGGGAATAGCCAAGGGCCTATGCTGAGGCAAAAACAAGAATAACAAGAATCAGAATAATCCTGGCCCTCCCATTTGAAATGTTCCCTCATGGAATGCAAAGTCTCAGAGAAAGAAAAATCTTCTGGAGGGGACGCAGAGGGAGTAGTGTCCTCAGCCTCCGAATCAGAATAGGGAGGGAAATCCTGAAGTTCTTCTACAGAGGAATCTGACTCACTGGAAGACTGAACCAAACCCTCCAACTCTGTCTCTACCCTGGGCCTCTTCACAGGGGGGGGCATAGAACCCCTAATTAAAGTAATCAAATCGTCAGCCATCTTTAACATGTGCTTCCTAGGAGCTGGACCCTGGGGAATAGCACCAGCAGGGGCAGACTTAGATTTAGAATGGGCTTTGCTTTGAGAAGGAGGAGGCCGAACTACCCTATGAGGGGAGGGAACCACTGACATCAGAGAAGCACCCTCAGCCTGGCCTAACACAGGAGAAGCCACTTCCTGCAGTAACAAAGGCTCCCCTTGAGACTCAGGTAAACTTTCAGAAGGAGCCGCTGAAGTAGCCAGTGGTACTATAGAACCGGTGTCCGGAGTGGACGACTCATCCAGTTTGGACCGCAAAGACTTTTCTTTGCGTTTTTTAGAAGAACCAGTCGTCGGAGAATCCGATGGCATGTTGTAATTACAACGTTTACCAAACACCAGCCTAGCACAGTCCAACCGACGTTTAATAGTACGCTTGTTAAAAGTAGCACAAAAGCGACACCCAACAACGTCGTGCTCAGGCCCTAAACAAGGAATGCAGAGTGAATGGTAATCCCTATGAGGAATCTGTTTCCCACAAGAAATACAGTTATTAACTTTTTCTGACATCCGGCAATACTGAGGCAAGAAAAAGACAATGTCCCCAACGGGGTACTTAGCCCAACTTGGTCTCCGGTCTGAAACTCGAAAACCGACAATTCCAGAATGCCGAACGGCACTTGCAAATGCTGCTTCTGCTTAGGACCATGCGGCAAGAAAGACTGAGGTTATGGCGTCGGTCATGCGCATTTGTACTGGCACGTACTGACGTCAGTATCGGGCGCCGATGACCGACGCCGGTTCTAGCCCTTTGGTATTCGGGCCGATTGTGGACAGCGGAGTACCCATATGTAAGGACTGCAGCAATGGGAGACGAAGAACATCCTACATTTGTCTGTTTCTCCCACATGTCCAAAGGACTTTTTAAACCAGCGTGTATGTAGCCCATTATCTTGGGCTGCCAATATTAAACTTTCATTTATTGGTTTGAATTAATCTCTCCTGAACCATTCCTGTATTCGTTCTTGATCAACATGAGGCTCTTCAAGAAGTTTTCAATATTTGCAACTATATTTATGTTTTTCCACATTTCTTACCTTCTCATCTGCTCCTTTACCTTATATTTTTTTGTTTTTTTAGCACATTCAGTTGCTGCCTGGTTTTTATCTACTTCTAGTTTGATTTCCATTCCTGCCTGATGTCAATATGCTTCTGCTACATTAATCAGAG
This sequence comes from Protopterus annectens, assembly GCF_019279795.1. Classification (NCBI taxonomy): domain Eukaryota; kingdom Metazoa; phylum Chordata; order Ceratodontiformes; family Protopteridae; genus Protopterus; species Protopterus annectens. Next base: position 1,871,091,793 of record NC_056737.1, read on the forward strand.
AAGTCATCTTAGATTTATTCTCCTCATGTTTCAAAACTTTCACTATATTTGGATCTTGTGAGGTCAGTAGATATGTGTGGAGATCTATACATGTAATCAATTTCAAGGAGGCCTATCCCTCCTTTGGAATGGGGAATATATAATCTTGGTATACACTGATTTTTATAAATCATTTGGTGAGCATGAAGCATCCTTCTTGTTTTAATATCTAATCTATCCAACACTTTTTGGGGCCAGTCAATCCCTCCAAAACTGTACGTTAGGACAGGAAGAGCAAATTGATTTATAGCTTGGATCTTGTTCCTAGATGTCAATGCTGTTCTCAGGATTAATTTAAGTCTTCTAAAGTATTCCTTACTAAGTTTTATTTGCATTTGTTTATGTGTTATTGCTGATCCTTCATCAATTCCCAAGTATTTATACACTCTCTTACTGAAGTTCTTTTATATCACATTCTTGTCCCAAACTGATGTTTTCCTGGTGCTGCAGTTTTCGTGCTTTAAAGGTTGCTTTATTCAATTGTATTATCCGGTGCTGTCAGTGTAGTGCAGATGATGTCATAGAAGGTGTGTATGGGTGTGGCAGTGTGGATATGTTATGTGGAACACTATTACAAACTATGCAGGTCAACAGAACAACCATGCCAGTGTGGACTACCAAAATCAGAAATTACAGAGGTCACAACAGGGGCAGCTGTCAGCATAGGGTGTTCAAATATTGTAATATACAGTGACAAGTACTATTGGACAGAGTTGCAATGATGTATGAATGCCATGTGTAATTCATTTACTGACTCGTGCATTGGCATTTAGTATAGTGATACAAGGCCAATATGATGAGATGAGTATCCTGTATGCCAAAGGACCTCCTTGTCTGTAACAATGCACACAGCATGGTAGTGGGACAACAGCTCTGCATGTCTTGCTCTATATGAGAATGGGCTCAATGTACAGGCGTATGTACAAGCATGGCATGAAGGACAATTTTGCAAAGGGGAATGTCTGGTTCTCTTAAACATGTCCTATGTATATGCTAGGTATCATGCCAGCATATATACAAAGGTGTGCTTATCAGTATGTAGTGGCTGTTGCAGTCACCTCCACACTATTCTAGCACTGGATAATGCTGCTGCTATCATATACAAAATCGTGATTATAGGATGACAGTAGTCATACTCTGCATCTGGAGAGACATTTTGTCCTCTTTGGGAAAAAAAGGAGCCTTTTATCCTCTATCTGCTCAAGAGATGAAGAAAAAACCAAGTGCAACTATCATGAATTAAATGCCCTATAAGGGCCATTTTACCCCTGTGTAAAATATCAGTGCAGTGACCTGTCCTGCATACTAAATGTACAACGCACGAGCACCTACATTTGCACTCTCTCTCTCTCCTGCTTCCATCTCTTTCTCATCTTTACTTACCATTAGCATAAAATATTAAGATGGCACCTGTTTAGATCACTGTAATGTTGCCTGCAATCTTCACCAGAGCAGTTAATGCAAGTAGCATCAGTCCCTGCCCTGGCAAGGCTGTATCAAACATCCATTGTATGGAACCTCACAATATCCAAGAGCAGGTTCTTCCAATTGGCTCAGTACATAAGATGCAGAAATGTTTTGGTCTTATAGTATCATTTCAGGGCCCTGCCACCCTCGGTACTTTCAGAAGCCATAGCCACTTATCAGGTCAACAGCTCAGAGGAATATGGTGGCTCTCTCACCACTGCACAAACTGATATTGCTGACATGTGAGTTGCAACATAGAGCACTGAGCCTGCCATATCATGGTGCCACCGTAGTATGACATAAATATGTACCATGCATCATTATGGTGTTAGTGTATGAACTGTGGTATGTAATACGTGTAACTGCTACACAGTGCCTATGTATGTTTCCATTCTCATACATTAGTACATCTATAGGTCATAATTATACAATAGTTTGACTCTCATACCTGCTCGGATAATTGACCCACCCACATATGCACATTCTGCTTTGCATATTCTCATGCGAGTATATAATGATGAATGTGCTTGATTGTCTAGCCTTTGTAATGTGCACATTGCACAAAAAGCATGATTCAGAGACATGTTTTACATAACCTCACTGGTATAAAAATAACAACTGTGCTAGGATCCTCAAAACTGGGCTAGAGAAACTGTTGCAACCATTACTTTATTTTATATTATGTTATTTACATTATATTATTTGTTAATTGTGCTGCAGAATTTGTCACCAAGTAAGCATATACTACAGCAAATATACACATTTCTTCATTAATACTACAACTAAATTAAGTGATTGAGGAGTAGTACCTGCAAATTTTGTTTATATTTATTTTCTGCAGTAGGTGTACATTGTTTGCTTACCTGCACAAATATATTTTGTAGAAGAGGATTGAGTATGAGGGTTTATCTGATAATAGATTAATTCTATCTCGGGTGAAATCCACAAGGACAGAGGCCACTTCCATGGTGTGACATTAGTGGTGTGCTGTAGCATGAGTTTACATGCCACAGAGGAAGGTTCGATATGTGTTGTAGTAAGTGGGATGCATAGGCCCTGGTTTAGGATGAGGACTGTAAGTGTCAAACTCACTGGTCATGCCCACTTAGTTGTAACGTGTTCTGCATGATTAATGTAAATGCCATATGCTGCCATACATCCTGTTGTTTTCTCTGTAAGATGGTTATGGCTGCACAGAATGCATTACTCAATGTGAGGGTTTTTTCCAGTACTTGTTTGTCTGCTGAGGGAACAGTCACACAGTAGCTAAATTTATTTCTATTTGGGAGTAACTTGTAACCTGCACCTATTAGGAGTATGATTACATTGGACAATGTAGAATATAGATTTAAGTGTACAGTTACATATAATATATTGTATATAGTTTATTTAGCTACATGCAAATGCTGTTCTAGTTTCTATGTGGGGAAGTCAGCTAGAAGGTTAAGGGACCGTACAATCGAGCACAGATCAGATACTCGCAGAGCTGTACTAATTCTCTTGCTAAACACATAATTGAGAATGGTAGTCAGTGTTATTTTACATTTAGGGCGATTGACATCTTGCACAAAACCTTGTGGAGGTGATATAAATAATAATTTGGAGCTAAAAGAATATGCTTGGATAATAAGGCTAAGGGCAGAACATGCACCTGGTATTAATAAAATGATTACCATCAAACCTGTTCTTAAACAGAAACAACTTTGTTTGAAATGATGTGAACTTTATTGATCAATTGTTCTTATTTTATGGTTGGTTGAGCTGTGTCTTGTGATTACATCTATTTGTTATTTAAAGGTCAATTAATTGTTATGTATTTTATCTGATACTGCACTAAAGAAGGATTGTTATCTGAAAGTTTTGTATTTTATGTATTTTAATTACACTTTTGGTGTTGCTAAGCCATTGTTTTTTCTTTTTGTATTGTTTTTGTGTCTTAATGGCCAGCTTTATCACAGTACTTTGTTTAATTTTTTTGGTTTTACATTGGACCATGTAGACCACAGGCATCCATGGCATGACTTTTAATGAGTGCTGTGTCTACACATTGTTTTGAATTACCTTCTATAGTAATGTGTGTGTGTGTGTGTGTGTGTGTGTGTGTGTGTGTGTGTGTGTGTGTGTGTGTGTGTGTGTGTGTATACGCGCAAGGGGGGAAAGGGTCTAAAGTACAAATTACTTAGTCTACTGGCCTGGTAATGCTTCATAGGCGGTTGCTGCAAGCACAAATGCCCTCTCTGTTTCAGGGGCTACTGTGGTTAAAGATAATCATAAGACCATTGTAGCTTTTATGGGCATACACTTACTTCACCTGTACCATTCTGCAGTATGTCTGGATTTGGAATATGAAGGGTATCTCCAAACACATCTACATAGGAATGTTTATGTGAAGATTCCAAGGGAATCACACTGGCATCCTGAGGGGTGTCCTGATGTAGCTCTCAGCAGCACACATATTGATATCAGAGGTTGTAAAGCAGTTGTGTAATCTCAGGGGTAGACATGCTGCAGATGGCAGTCATGGTGTATGTCATTATCAGGGTATTTGGCATAGAATAGCAGTCAATTGCACTTTTATCCCTGTAGGACTTCTACAGTTCAAGGAAGAGATACTGTGCATTGAACAACTTTTGTGCCCATCCACACGTTGGGCAGAGGCAGTATGTGTGCTACTGCTGTGGGCCAAAGACACAAAGAACTGATCACCTGCTACATATAGCCCTTGTGCTTTTGCATGGTCCTCTTTTCATGGTATTGTGGTCTCCTGATGTGTCTCACTGCATCACCTAGTATCATCCCACAATGATTGCTGCAGAAAGATTGGAAGCCCTACAGGTGGCTTGTGACATATCATGAGTGACATGTAACATAGGCTCTGGGAACACAGGACGTATCTGGTTGTGCTGAGGTATGGCTAGAATATGTATAGCATGCCACCAACTTACACATATATACCTTTTACAGTTGAGTACTTATGACTGATATGCCCAGAAAGAGGAAATTTAATTTTTTTCAGGCAGAGAATGGAATTCTGCTTCATGACTTATATGAGCATAGCTGGCAGATGCTCCAGAACATTAGAGCAGACCAAGCCTTTTGGGACCATATCTGGTGGGATCTTCTGTAGCAGGTCATCATTGTTAGTGGATCCAACAGAAATTATAAGCACGTTCGAAGAAAAGTCAATGACATGATTGTGCACAGATGCAACAAATCAACCCACCTCAAGGAGACATGAAGGAATTTCCGGTATCTCTGTCTGAGATACCTGATAGCTCACAGGTCCGTGGTGGAGTACTGACCACACACAGTTCCCAGATGCATTGTAGAGTACTTTACCTAGTAGAAGAACTGCACAGAGGCCTTCACATAAGTGTTAGATATTACCTAACATGTAAAATATGAAGGACTATTGGTGCAACCTGCTTGACCCAGAGTCATACAGCTAATAAATATGGTTTATTCATAGCAACAGACACATCAAGACTACAGATAAAGTGGCATTCTGCTCTAGGAATTTTAATTTTATTTTTTTCATGGCACTCTGTTACAGAGGTTTAAGTACACTAAGCTCAGGTGCTGATCGTTGCATTCATATAGTTAGGTATGCATATGTGTTTTCATTGGTGCTGCATTGTCAGGTTCTACCACCATGGATATAGGCATGACAGTTGTTGGGGGACTATCTAATCCCAGTGATGAAGACAGCCATGTCTCAACACAGTCAAGGATCACAGTGGCAGTGGTAGGCACAGGTAATGTGATGGACATTTCCCCTCTCCTTCGATGGACACAGTTTCTGGGTCTGTGTAACCCACGTCTCAGTCCTACAATGCTACAGAAGGATGGGGGTGGGTAACACATAAACACAGGGAGCACCCTCTTCTTTAGCAGCAGAGACATCATAAGTTACTGCCAGCCCCACTAAGTGTGTGGAAAGTAGTGGGGATGGCATCCCAATTAACTGAAAAAACATTGTTACTGTCTCTCCTAATCTAAATGTCCCTATGGCCACCACTCATCATTTTTGTAGGGTCATTATACTGGGCCAAGCAGAGACCAATGCAGCCATTAGAAAGCTGATTTGGGTGGTACATGGTCTGCATGGTGACCTGTCGGAAGGCCTGCCCAATTTATGCAGCATAACTGAAAGCTGGCATAGGGAGTTTGTGTTTTGCAGATATCCTTATGTGACCAGCCCTCATGGCAAGCACCATTCTTATGGCTGGTCTTCCTTCACTTATGTTGGTCAAGCACACCACAGGAGAACATGAGCATGATCATGGTCCTGTAGCTCTGCCATTTCTAAACCTCCTTCAAGTGTTGAGGCACTGAGGGACACCATGTATGTGGATGCAGATGAAGTGCTCATGGTGAGACCACTTATAGCTCATCACTTCATTCATTCATTCTCATGGAGCTGTCCATCCTCTGTGTATGCTGGAGATTGTTGCCTGTACCACTCTCTGAAAGACTGCAACCCCATGGACAGTGACATGCACAGTCAGCTCACATATATCCCATGGGCGCCCCAGATCTGACTGTCAGACCCCAGCACATTGCTCCAGCTTCTGCTGGAATTGTGTTCATGCACATACACACACTCCCATCAGTTCTACCCATGTCTGTCCAATTAAACTACACTAGAGACTCCACCCCTTGACCAGTCTTCCTGTCTCCCCATCCCCACGCACCAAAGAAACACAGAATCACCCACAGCATTATCCCACACCCCACTCCCCCCACATGCTGCCCTTTCTTGACAGCTGTTACTGTGTCCTTTCCCACTTATGCATATGATGACACCTGCGCCTTCTCCTCATTATTCTGCTACTTAGGAATTCTGTGTCTGGTGCACAATGTGGCCAGTCCATGCATGGAATAATATAGCCTGGTTGCATGATTACATGCATCATTGTTACTGCTGCATGTTATGTTTATTCTGACCCACAGTTGTGCACAAGATGTTGACTCTTAGCTAGTGCTAGGTTATAGTTATTTTTAATCAGGCCCATAGTTATGAATCAGATGCAGTGGCTTAACTAGAGCCATAGCATTCTCTGTCCACCTCTGCTTCGCATGGTCTTCTCTTGCAACTGTCTCCTCTACAGACACTTCATTAGGCATCTTTTCTGCTGCTGACTGCAGAACGTTGTCTTGGCCAATGTCTCTCCACCCTGCTGTGTTTATTTATATAGATACAAATAATGTAGTATAACACTGCTAACACTAAAGATATTTTACTGCTTGTTTGGGGATCATACTACAAGCAATAAGAGAGACATCTTGACAGTGGAATCAGTCCTTCAGTATTCTGAACACATGCTCAGCTATGATTCAGATCAATGACAGGACAGTGTTGTATGCCACTTCTGCCATGGCCTGTGAGTTTCTTATTTCTGTCAAGAGCCATGTATCCAGTGCATATCTGTGATTACGAATAAGATAGTTCTCAGGAAAACCACCCCACACAAATCACTCATATAAACTAAACGTGTACCAGATGTGGGAATCTGTGGCCTTCTGACACACTGTATATTATGCACTGTGCTTTGATGACCACCTCACATTTGATGAAGTGGAATCCCATATGGTTGATATACCTTTTGTCCCTGTTCTCCAGGTGGAGCCTTGATAACAATGTGGGTGCAGTCAATGGCTCCGAGTTTCTTAGGGAAATGGCCAATCTCATAAAATATCTGCATGGCATTGTTTCTGTCCTCTGTGATCTATGGGAATTCCACATGCTAGAGTATGGCATTGAGATACCATTATATTATCCTTGAGGCAGATGCCTGGAATACAACCACTATTCCCCTCATTAGTCACTAGAAGGTCCTTGTAGCCCAAATTATCAAAATGTCACATATATTAGTGAGATAGGTACCAATGCCTATAAGTGGAACACTCCTCAAAAATGCACAATGCCTCTGTCCACATGACAGATATCAACCATTTTTGTGTCATGGATGGCATGGATTATTTGGCATGGAGAGATGACTTGGTGGCACCTTGAGTGATGGAAGACAGCACTTTGGCTACTGGTTGTGAGAACAGCCTCCTGTATATATGTATATACTTAACTGAAAGCTATAAGAAACATGTTTTTGTCATCTCTTTCCAGTAGCTGTGCTGAAAAATTTGTATAATAATAATAATAATAATAATAATAATAATAATAATAATAAAAACTATTTGTTAACCAGGTAGGCCTACTGGGCACACAGTCCCTTTTCATGGGTGAACCAGGAGCAATGTCTACTTAAGTTATGTCAGCATCACACAGTAGAAAATGAGGACTCAGTGAAACAAACCCTCGACCAAGGGAACTAAAACTCATACCTCTAACCCTCTGGGCCAACTGCCTAATCAGCCTTCCATTCACAGAGTCCCTTATTGTAATAACATTGCTAATTTTCCATGTCATTATGTGGTCATTTACATGACATACCAGTTGCAGAATTTCATAACCTAATGCAGTTACTTTGAGTGTGACTTTGAATCATCCCCTTCCCTTCCTATGGGTGGCTGAACATCATGTAAGTTTGCCTACAGCAATGCAGTAATTGTTTCACAATCCCAGTGTGTTTCCCTAATGTGTCAATGGGACATGCATGAATTTACTCATATTACATTATTTTTCCATAACTGACTGATGCATTGCTCCTTGCCAGCCATCGTCCTATGGTAGCAGTTTATCAAAATCTTTGTATCACATTTTTATTACCACTGGTTACTGCAGATGATCCACTTACCATATTTGTAAGTGATCAGAAAATGTCTCATGCAGAATGAATCCATAATGCAGAGGCTGTTTACTAATAACATTTACAGTGCACATTTCTTTTATATTGCCTTGAATGTAACTTCATTTTGACTTCTGTATCAATTTGGGATTATTTCAATCACTGAGTGATGACTAATAATAAAAAGAATAATATTTCAGTTGTGGAGGCACCTGTGCTTTAGTGTATTTGGTTTTGAGGTCACACAAATGAATCGTTATTCTGCAGTATTATTAGACTGTCCTAACTATCCACATTTCTCCAGAGAACACATGATACTTATAAAGGAGCTACAATTCAATATATCTGGTGAGCAGCCTAGTGGAAATGAAGATATACTCCGCACTAAGGTAATTATGGAATGCCGGAATATCAGGTAATATGACTGATAAACTAAATTTTCAATATATATGTGATTCACTTTTCATTGTGAAAGAAGTAAGTAATAAATGGGAGCTCTTTCCTTGCCAAGCACTATCTAGTTCAACATTTAAGGCATGCTGATGCTGAGGCCTTAATAATCCGTTAACTGCTATATGGCATGGCTACTATGACATGGGAAACCTGAATTTGCATACTCATAATAAACTCTCAATTGCATAAAGTGAAGAGACAACTTTGCTGCTGGTTAACTTGACTCTTGACATCATTGTTTTGTGCTAAACATTAGGCTTGCTCACTTTGCAAGCAAACAATCAATATGCCCACCTAAATTTTGTTCAAATACTTATACACAAAAATGCATGTCCTTAATTGGTGTACAGCAAGCAGGGAGCTTAGATCCACAACAATTTTTACAAAATATATATATATATCTTCAAAATGCGGTAATACAGTACAGCAATTAATAAATTCCTCCCATTGACATGAAGTGGCTGAACTGCAGAAATGAGAACCATAATCACATATTGTACATTTAAAGCCTTCATCACCATCTACCTCATCTCATCCTCATAATGTTGTCAGTCTAAAGCTGTATATTAAGCAGTAAAGTGCATTCAATGACTGAAACTGCACATAGGTTATATACTGAAAATGTGCCTTATTCAATGTGAACTTTCATATTTCTTTTTCATATCATCTGTATGCATATGCATGTCAATGTGTGTGTGTGCATGTGTGCTTGTGTAATGAATATGACTAGTGCAGTAAGACAGAGAAGTGCATGTACATTTATATATACATATATATATATATATATATATATATATATATAAAAAA